>NC_091127.1:157230021-157530021 GCF_040183065.1 Periplaneta americana | reverse complement strand
GCATGCAATTTTTTTTAATTTCACGAAAACGTAATACAACAGACAAATATTTATTTAAACTAATATTAACTCTTTGCTAGATGTACTAATGATGTAATTGTTTTCGTGATTTTACTAACGATATATGCAGTATAACGCGAATAAAATAAGAAAAGAAATATTTTTTTCCGGGTAAACTATCAAGTTTTGATCCTATGTTGTATAGACTTTTTTTGTCCGATAGACCAGCGGTGGCGAAAATGTAATCGTGCGCCGAGCCACTGTGTATCCTGCAACGTGCATAGCACCTATGGAGGGAGGCGGACACCCGAAAGGGAAGTGAAGCAACTGTCTGACTTATTAACGGATTTTCATTTTCCTTACGTCAAGCACTTAAAAATAATTTTATACAGTACAAGGCTATAAAGTATGTTTAGTACGTGTAACGAAGAAAGAAATTAACAATAAATGAACATTATCACAACCTAAAATTAACTGTCTTCAGAATGTCTCTGCGACAAAGTTTCATAATCAGGAATTGTGTCACTTACTGCCAATCGTAGTTGATCACGAAGGTATTTGTCTGTCAGTCGTGATCTAAATTTGGTTTTTACTATTTTAATTGTTGAAAATAATTTTTCACAAAAGTAAGTTGTAGCGAACATGGCTTCAACAGAGCAAGGGAAAGAACGAAGCTTTGGATATTTATTTTTTGGCAAAGATTTGAAAGTTCAAGATTTGTCAAGTCCTTACATCTAGCTTTCATTTGACATCACATAGTAAATCAGTGAGTTCAAATTGAAGAGCTAACCGCATTATTCGTACAACTGCTGAAAAAGGGTCGACGTACAGAGATGATGATGATGATGATGATGATGATGATGATGATGATGATGATGATGACGACGACAACAATAACACTTAACCATTTCATGTTTCATCAGTAACATGTAGTATAATGCCGTTTTATGTTATACAACCGTTTTCCTGGTAATACTTGTGAACAAATCATAGGCCTACATTTAATATTCTCATCATATTGACAGCAAAAAAATGCGTCCTCCTATCCTACTTGGAACTTTTGTACATGGTTTCGAGAGAAACATATGCCACTCGCAGGTCAGAGACAAATACAGGGACATCATTTTATTTTTACTTCAATTTTTATTGTACCTGAGTTTTTGAATGTACTTCACTCCCACCCCTTCTACTAAGGAAGTTCCAACTCCACACAGAACCAAGACCGCAGATAGTAAGCAGTACTGAGTTACTGAGTATAGTACGTTCCAGAAATATGTTCGCGTTTTCCAGTGACGAAAGAGCTTTCAATATTGAATCATATTTTCGCACAGGTACTGTCCGTTTGCCTACGTCGCATCCCGATTTCCCCCACCTGCTTCTGCTCGCCCCTCTGTAATAGCTGGGCTGTCTTAGCTCTTTTCTGAAAACATTAGTTTCTCTTAGGAATTGGAAGTTTACGTAATATTATACACCTGTTTAATTTAACTTAAATAAAAGGGCCTCGTTAAGTAATTAACTGTCACATGATTTCCTCCCTTTCTACAATCCTGCGGCATAACCATTTGGACGGACATTAGATAGCATGTCTGAGTAATTTTATATTTTCGGGTCGGGCAGAAGTGAAGATTGAATTTACAGTACGTAGAGTAGATACAGAATTATTTCAACATGAGTTACTAGTACGAAGGACGAAACTGGCAATTGGAATTAGATGCAATAGTCTATAGTGCGATAATATGCACAAAAGAACTGAAGCCTGTATCGAAATGAACGGCCACCATTTTCAAAATTGTGTTTATATATTCATATTATGATTATTTTTCAATTTAACTTCTTTCTCTATATTGTACGGTAATGTGCTGTAGACAGTATAACATACACTGCATAATGAATACGTTCGCATGGATAACTCAGTTCGTGAGTAAAAACAGTTATTCTTAATACAGTACTGTACTTTGATTAAAGAAAAACCTAATGAAAATTATCAAACTCAAAATCGCGATATTTCCTAGTTTACATAAATGGATGAACTACTTTTCTTCCTTCCTATACCTAGTAGAGTGATTTGTGTTTTACGCCAGTATCATCGAACTCCAGTCTTGTAGGGGGGAGCAAGCGGTGTTTCCGGTTCTCTAAAGGTATAGACAGGTTAATATTAAAAATGTTAGTAAAAATAAAATGATGTCCCTGTACAAATGGAACGGAGTTTGACTCCAGTGAGTGAGATGGTGGGGGGTTGGCGGAGGTTAGAAGCAAGCGAAATGCACAGCTATCACTGCGAGGCACAATGTCTCGCGAGTCACGTTCTCGCCACGGCTGCTATAGACCGTCCCCGACGACTGTGAAAAGGACGGTACTTATACCCCTTACACTCTGTATATGATGACTTCTTACAGAAACCCAGACATGTATTTGTTTTCTTTCTGCACACTTCAATCATATTTTCTAAATATATATTGAATAGTGTAGAAGAAACAGGGCAACTCTTTGATGACTTTGAAGTCTACCATCGATTCATCTGCTGAAAGGTGAATTTTTTTATGAAAAGCTAAGAAAATTAAATTTCTCGCTGAGAATACCAGCAAGACGAGACGGAAAAAGAGAAGATTTATTAGGTAAGATTCAGTGGCGGAAAGGAAGACTCTCAGAGAAATGAGAGCACACCAGAGTATAGATCTGTCAAAAACGGTTGCTGCGAGTCAAGTTCGAGTGGTCGCAATACATTGCAGTCAGCGTCATCAGAGCGAGGAGCGCTGTATATGACTGCAATGCTGCAGCGTCTTCTTTTTCATCTCTTATTATAGAGAGCAAGCTTTTCTTCTCCAACATAATATTATTCACATAGTCACTACTTTTAATTCCATAATTTTTCTTCATAGGCCCTAATTCGTAATACCCTTTACAAGTTCTTTAGGTCTTTTAAATGATCTTTTTCTTCCTGCTTGAGTTGTGTAAAAATTTGAACTATTCAGCACACGTTCATCTGATCATACATTCTATCTGTATGTTATAACTAGACTTCGAAGTTCAGGTCCCAGTCGAAGAGATAAGGTTAACTGATAACAAAGTATTGGGCGGAGATGGGGTGAACAGGCTAGGGTTTTTATATTATCCAATTTAATTTATTTTATTGGGTTATTTTACGACGCTGTATCTACATCTAAGTTATTTAGCGTCTGAATGATATGAAGGTGATAATGCCGGTGAAATGAGTCCGCGGTCCAGCACCGAAAGTTACCCAGCATTTGCTCATATTGGGATGAGAGAAAACCCCGGAAAAAACCTCAACCAGGTAACTTTCCCCAACCGGGAATCGAACCCGGGCCACCTGGTTTCGCGGCCAGACGCGCTGACCGTTACTCCACAGGTGTGGGTTTATCCAATTTAATAAACCCTATTTCACCCTGAGGTATATTAGGGTTATAGTTGGCATCAAAATACATATTTTATAACCAATAAACAATAGTAAAGTGATAACATAAAATAGTGGTCACAGTTACAATTCACATGAATTATGTAGAAGCATGCACATTAGTGAAAGAATGGATCCTGTTAAAGATTAATGAGATGTTTGAGGAATAATCAATGCGAAAGATATACAAGAATGTTTAACAGTTTCAGAGTAAATACACGACCTTAAAAAGATAATCAATAGTAGATTAATAAAACAAAGTTTCACTTTCACTTTCAAATTAATACTTAATTCATGAACAATGGAACAGTTAAGAATAATAAAGAGATATTACAAGCAATGATTTACGGTTACAAGTTACATACGTGAAGAACCTTGGTATTTATATGAATTGTCACCTGGAATGGAATGAACAAGTGAATCACACTTCCAAAAAAATATTTTCCATTATTCACTCATTAAAGCGACTGAAGCACTTTCTTCCCGATAAATTAAAATTAATCCTTGTACAAACACTCGTGATGCCACACTTTGACTACTGCGATGTTATATTAAGTAACCTCAATGCAAATTTGAGCAGCAGGCTACAACGTGTGCATAATGCGTGCGTCCGTCATATTTGTAATATTCGTAAGTATGATCATGTTTCCCCGTCTTTCCAAACTCTGTCTTGGCTAAGGCTAAGCGATCGACGAGCCCTGCATTCTCCTGTTCTCTTATTTCAAATTCTGCGCACCACTACCCCAATCTATTTGGCTTCTCGTTTTCAAAATTTATCCGCATATCATCAGCTAAGTACAAGATCTCATCATAACAATTTACTCATTATACCCTACCACAAGACATCTTTATATTCTTCATCTTATACAGTTTCAGTTGCTAGAAATTGGAACTCGCTTCCGAGTGATATAAGGGGTTGTTGGACAATAGCTTCATTTAGGCCAAAATTACTTAACAGATGAATTACTTAACAGATGAATTGCTGATTAATATTTGTTACTTATAATGAACTAACATCTGTCCATTCTTATTATTATTATTATTATTATTATTATTATTATTATTATTATTATTATTATTATTATTAATTTTTCTAAATAGATTTACAAAACCTCTAATGGCAATTACATTAATATTCTCATTATAGAAATAGAAATATGTATATATAGACTATATATATATTCTCCCTGTAACATAGTCCTAGTAAGCTTATATTAAATTAATTTTCATCATTTTACTAGCTATCTCAAATATTAAATTAATTATAATTCATTGAATCAAATTAGCTCATAAATTAAGTTACTACTTTACCTTATAGATTTATCTAAATTTAAATAAATGTGTAGTGAAGAATATTGCTGGAGAACCTTTTAAGTGTAGTGTAAATATTTGTAATTTAAATTTATGTATTGTATTGATTAAGGCTGGTTGAGTGGAAGAGATGGCCTATGGCCTTAACTCTGCCAGCGAAAATAAAACATTATTATTATTATTATTATTATTATTATTATTATTATTATTATTATTATTATTACATGATTCAAGAACAAGTACAATAATTAAAATATAACACAAGTAATGACTTACAACTAACGAATAACGAAATTCTTGAAGGGCAATATATAATGGTAGGAGCGATACAAAAGATTTAAAAACAAATGTAAACAGTAAAGTAATAGTAGAAAAAATGACTTAAAATTACAAGTCAAACACATTCTTTTTAAACCAATAGGTAACAACAAAGAGATACTAATAACAAAACACTGACTGTAGTTACAGATTAAACACATTATTTTAAAAACAAACACGCAAAGGATCAATAGCTATTTTCAGGCATCATTCAAAGGGACCATGACTGTAATTCATATCTTCTTGACGTTATTTCGTGTATTATTTTGTGTTTCAATCTATTTCAATTTGTTATTTTTCACTGTAACAACAAAAATATGTTCAAAAATATGTTTCATAAAGCCTCAAGGCTAGGTTTGTTTACTTTTTCAATTTATCGGATCTATCCACCGCGCTGTCTGTCTGCGACCGGTTGGAAGTTTCGTGCGTGCTGACACTGAAGCCGGGGCAGTTGGACAAAGTGAAGTCATTGCGATGACGAAAACAATTAAATTGGAACAAATTTTAAAATATAAATAATTATTAAATTCCTTCCACATGAAAAAACTTTCAAGTAGAAATAAGTATACTTTATTTGGAAAGGCAAAATACATCACAACTGCTGGCAAAAAATACAACTCTAATATTGGATTAAGCATGATATATAATGACAGTGTTCAATAGATTAAGAAAAATTATTCACTATTTTGTTATCTTACGAAATTACTTGACTGTCCATACTTTACGACTGATTTACCTCGCATTAGTACAAGCTGTATTACAATACGGCATTACAGGATGGGGTAGTGCTTATAGTACATCCCTCATGCCAATAACTCTGCTACAGAAAAGAATAATAAAAATGTGCCTTAATAAACCTCTTGATTATCCTTCAGAGCTGTTGTATTCAGAATTGAAACATTTGACTTCCATCAAATTTATAACAATGTATTAATGAATTTTCTACATAAAAACCGAAACATATTTAATTTATATTCACATGAATATAAAACCAAAAGATCAGATATCATACGCTTGACAGTTCCTAAATGTACCACAACTGTAGCATGTAATCACAGTAACAACTTCGGTTCAAAGGTTTATAACATGATAATAAATACATTTCCAAACATACAATTTGCTAATGATCATCTAAATGAGGGGGTTGGAAAGCAATGGTGGATTGTCAATGTTTAGGTGAGGGGTTTGGACTTTTTCCAATGCTGGTTGTCACAATCAAAAAATATTTAGTTTTAGTGCCAACATATTGCTAATGACTTCGGATCTTTCTTAATTATAATCTCCACCGAAGCCAGGAATCGACGATCAGTCATACAGAATAGCTGTACGTAACGATCCCAACAGTAGGTTTTTTCTCTTCTCTCCTTCCTTCCACCTGAAGACGAAGGGAGAACCACCCTTCGAAACGTTGTGTCTTAATTTTTTTATTGTGACAACCAGCAATGAAAAAAGTCCAAACCCCTCACCTAAACGTTGCTAATGATCCTTATTTTTAAAAAATCTATTAAATTGCTATTAACAGAGAAAATCTGAAGTTCAATTGATGGGCTCGGAGCCAAAGGCGACCAACCCACAATTTTGTATTGTTTATTATTAAGCCTTTTTTCAAAACTATACATTGTTGTTATAGATTCATGATATATTTTTATATTTATTCAATGTAGACCAATTAAAATAAATTGTGAAACCAATCATTTTTGTCAGGAACCTCTTAATTTCAACCCTTATTTACTCATTTTGTAATTGTGGGTTAGTCGCCTTTGGCTCTGAGCCCTCAATTATTGTAAAAGGTAAAGGTAAAGGTATCCCCGTAACATGCCATGAAGGCACTTGGGGGGCATGGAGGTAGAGCCCCATGCTTTCCATGACCTCGGCACTAGAATGAGGTGGTGTGGTCGGCACCACGCTCTGACCGCCTTTTAACCCCGGGAAAGACCCGGTACTCAATTTTATAGGAGGCTGAGTGAACCTCGGGGCCGTTCTGAAAGTTTGGCAACGAGAAAAAATCCTGTTACCACCTGGGATCGAACCCCGGATCTTTCAGTCCGTAGCCACCTCAATTATTGTGATATGTTTTTTTTTCTAATTCTTTTTTTATTACTTTTTACTTTGTTATTCCATAAAATGTCTTAACATTAACTCTGCAGTGCTTGGGAAAAGTGACACAAGTCAGTTTCCACAAACCTTTTTTGATAATTTATTGACAACTTACGGAACATCTGCTCGCTTGGAAAAAATTACATAAGTAGGCCTATTCCTCCCATTACAATAATTCATACAGAAAAAAAAATCAAATCGACATAAACCAGTGTAAGTTGTCAATCAATTATCAAAAAAGGTTTCTGGAAACTGACTTATGTCACTTTTCCCGAGCACTGCAGAACTTATGTGGAATGCCCCCTGAGCACCAGTATGTAACTTACTCTTTCTGGGGGTGCTAGAGAGCTCTTATATAAAAAAGCAATATGTCTCTTTGTTCTGGCTATGAAGTATTATTATTATTATTATTTTTATTATTATTATTATTATTATTATTATTTATAATATGTAATTTAAATTAGCATTAATATAATCTAAAAGATAACATTTACAAATGACACTCGGGAGTATATTAAACATAAAATAAATATGGGAAATGCCTGTTATTATTCGATTGAGAAGCTTTTATCATCCAGTCTGCTGTCAAAAAATCTGAAAGTTAGAATATAAAACAGTTATATTACCGGTTGTTCTGTATGGTTGTGAAACTTGGACTCTCACTTTGAGAGAGGAACATAGGTTAAGTGTGTTTGAGAATAAGGTGCTTAGGAAAATATTTGGGTCTAAGAGGGATGAAGTTACAGGAGAATGGAGAAAGTTACACAACACAGAACTGCACGCATTGTATTCTTCACCTGACATAATTACGAACATTAAATCCAGACGTTTGAGATGGGCAGGACATGTAGCACGTATGGGCGAATCCAGAAATGCATATAGAGTGTTAGTTGGGAGGTCGGAGGGAAATAGACCTTTGAGGAGGCCGAGACGTAGATGGGGAGATAATATTAAAATGGATTTGAGGGAGGTGGGATATGATGATAGAGACTGGATTATTCTTGCTCAGGATAGGGACCAATGGCGGGCTTATGTGAGGGCGGCTATGAACCACCGGGTTCCTTAAAAGCCAGTAAGTAAGTAAGATAACATTTACATTAATTACAATTCTGTGAAATACTTGGTAAACATAAACTGGAACTAAGCGAAAATAGTGACTTGCAGCTTTGGAAGAATTTTTAGTGTTGCAATTTCGAAGGCTTTCTCATACCCTTTCAGGATAAATGTTTTTGCTGCAATCTATTTAACTGTAAGTGATTTTGTCGCCTCCATTAAGTGGCGTTTCTTGGTGTGACGTGTGACGAGAAAGCTCTCGACTCTAGATAATGCAATCCCATTTCCCTGACAAATCAATTCTAACTTTTCCCCTAGAGTCTCTCAAGGAAAAAGTTTATGAACTTTCCGACGGTATTTGTATTTAAATTTCTTTGAAAACAACCAAATAAAGCATTCAGACTCAAGAGACATCATCATCATCATCATCATCATCATCATCATCATCAGGGACTGGATTTTTATGTAATATCAAGGTGTGAAATATGTACATATTTATGTAAGAAAAATAAGCTGAATATGTACCAAAATATGTAAAATCATGAAAATATTTAATATCAATACCTGGCTGGTATAGGATAGGTAAGACTCTCCAGTTATGATTCTATAGAGCAACCGAATTTTTTATCGCACACTTATTATTTTTCCATCTGTAGTGAGAGCTTCATCCATGTCAATCCATGATTCTGTTTTTATCGTTAGGGTTGAAGATACAGGGGCCATTTTAGTTAGTTAAAAGCAGTAGATAAACTCACTTGCACTTTATACTGTAAGTACTAAAACTAGAGAACTGAGTGAAATGAATGACACAACAGTACTGCAAGCACTGTTTCGCTTTACTGGATTAGGAGAAAATAAGAGGAATTGTGGGACACATGCATTTTACCTGCTCCCTGTAAGAAACAAAGTACCTAGTAAAATCTCAAACTACAGGCATTTGCAAACTGTTGTTTGAAAAGTGACATTCCTGTCTCATACAGAAGGGTAGTATTATTCCAGCCGAGAACCATACTTTCTAATTGCTCGGAAAATCCCATTTCCGTATAGGTCTACTAAATTTAAAGTAAAGAGGTCAAGCAATAACCTGAAAAGCTATTTATTTCAATCTTTCCAGTTTATTCCTTCACTCCAGCTTCTTTTAAAAAGTCGGCTACTTTATTGCGGCTCACGTCAGACTTGACACGGGTTTTCCCTGGAAGGATTAGGAAGAGGGTGGGTAAGGTTGCAAATTGCATGGGAACGGCTTGTTAAGACGTGTGCAGAACAATTATAGTTCGAGACAAATCATGTCGTCCTCGTCCCACTCCACTGCATGAAGGCAACGCTACTTTCTGAGTGATTTTTACAATACAAGGTAGTTGTATGAGAAACGTTGCCTTTTGATCACTCATATATACGGTGGATGGTATGGGGTGATTGCCTCTATTACTTCCTGGAACTAAGAATGTTATGTTTCGTCCCGAAATATATCCTTTCTTGGGTAGGTAAAAAGGCTTTTTAAATCTGTGTATTTGAAATAGTAAACTTTCCCAGCAGAAGTTTTTTTTTCCCTTTTTAGAGAAGTAAAAATGAATAAAACCCCTAAATATGTAACTTTATGTACTATCAAGCCATAATATGTAATGTGGGGTAAATATGTAGTATCAAAATATTTTGTCCAATATCCTTTTGAGAAGATTAACTCCGTACGTAGATGAAATTATTGGGGATCATCAGTGCGGTTTTCGGCGTAATAGATCGACTATTGATCAGATTTTTTGTATTCGACAGATAATGGAGAAAAAATGGGAGTATAAGGGTACAGTACATCAGTTATTTATAGATTTCAAAAAGGCATATGACTCGGTTAAGAGGGAAGTATTATATGATATTCTTATTGAATTTGGTATTCCCAAGAAACTAGTTCGATTAATTAAAATGTGTCTCAGTGAAACATACAGCAGAGTCCGTATAGGTCAGTTTCTATCTGATGCTTTTCCAATTCACTGCGGGCTAAAGCAGGGAGATGCACTATCACCTTTACTTTTTAACTTCCCTTTGGAATATGCCATTAGGAAAGTTCAGGATAACAGGCAGGGTTTGGAGTTGAACGGGTTACATCAGCTTCTTGTCTATGCGGATGACGTGAATATGTTAGGAGAAAATACACAAACGATTAGGGAAAACACGGAAATTTTACTTGAAGGAAGTAAAGCGATCGGTTTGGAAGTAAATCCCGAAAAGACAAAGTATATGATTATGTCTCGTGACCAGAATATTGTACGAAATGGAAATATAAAAATTGGAGATTTATCCATCGAAGAGGTGGAAAAATTTAAATATCTTGGAGCAACAGTAACAAATATAAATGATACTCGGGAGGAAATTAAACGCAGAATAAATATGGGAAATGCGTGTTATTATTCGGTTGAGAAGCTCTTGTCATCCATTCTGCTGTCCAAAAATCTGAAAGTTAGAATTTATAAAACAGTTATATTACCGGTTTTTCTGTATGGTTGTGAAACTTGGACTCTCACTCTGAGAGAGGAACATAGGTTAAGGTGTTTGAGAATAAGTGCTTAGGAAAATACTTGGGGCTAAGAGGGATGAAGTTACAGGAAAATGGAGAAAGTTACACAACGCAGAACTGCACGCATTGTATTCTTCACCTGACATAATTAGGAACATAAATCCAGACGTTTGAGATGGGCAGGGCATGTAGCACGTATGGGCGAATCCAGAAATGCATATAGAGACCGGAGGGAAAAAGACCTTTAGGGAGGCCGAGACGTAGATGGGAGGATAATATTAAAATGGATTTGAGGGAGGTGGGATATGATGATAGAGACTGGATTAATCTTGCTCAGGATAGGGACCGATGGCGGGCTTATGTGAGGGCGACAATGAACCTTCGGGTTCCTTAAAAGCCATTTGTAAGTAAGTAGGTACGTAGTATCAAATTTTAACATATTAATGATAATTACAAGATTCGCAAAGATTTATTTATAGGCTATACGATTAGGTTGAAAGGAATATAGTACGTAATTACATAAAAATCCGGTCCCTAATCATCATCATCATCATCATCATCATCATCATTATCAATGGTCCTTTCTCACATTGTTATTTCCATCGTTTTCTGTGTCTGATGTTTACCAAGATAGCCGTGAGATCCGAGGCTTTTAGATTCAAACTCGGGCGAAGGCCATGAATTTTAAAGAGCAATAAAATTCTTAGCATGGCTTTCTCCGAAAGATAAATAAAGCTGTGAGTCCCGTGTCGTAGATTTAAGACACGTAAAATAACCCTGTCCATTATAGAGAGCTCCAGACAAATTTGTTGGTCATTTCATTCCCACGTTGCATTTCGATACTCAATAATATCTACAGTTTAAAGCGTCATTAAACAAAACAATACTACTGCTACTACCACTACCACCCCCACCACCACTACCGCCACTAGAGAACATTTGGCACAAACAATTTCATCCAGAAACCAAATCGTACATAGACATTTGATCCAGTCTTAGATGCCCATAGAAAATTGGTTCACAAACAAAACTGGTCCAATGAATGAAGTTGTAGGCAAATACCTTACTATAATAATACCGGACAGCTAGCAGTTTTACGTGCGAACGACGCTGGTGCTGCTACTGTTGTCACGCCAGGAGAAGGCGGCTGAAGTACTTAGACGGGGCGGAGGGGAAACAGTCGCGCATGCGCACCGCGCTGTTCACTGCAATATTCCTGTTTCACAAACATCTACTGCACGTGTCTATGAGTCTTTGCGACTTTGTGAAAATAATAGTGGGGTTTTTACTGCAGTGTTTTATTAGTTTCAACAAGACAATTGTTTTCTGTATACCACAAATCTTGTATTGCTTTAGTTATACTTTGCTTTTCGTGTTAAGAGTGTTGATAATAATATAGTTAATAGAATTTATGTTACTGTATACTGTTATTTAGGTTTATAGCAGTTTTTTGTTTATTGTAAATATGTCGACAAAGAGGAAACAAGGATTGACAATCTATAGCGAAGAAAGGAATATTATTAGAAGTGCAAAATAATTCTGTGATGAAAAAGAACAACAGTGCCTTTGCATTCCTCTTACGAAACCTACAGCAAAGGTAGAAAAGTACTCTAATCTATACACAAGAACAATACAGCGTATAAGGAATGAAATGAAAGACTGCACAGAAGAAAGTGCGTTGTCGACACCTGAGGGAGAAAAAAAAATGTAAACGTCCAGACTACCGAAACGCAAATGTAGATGACTTCGACGGGAGATTGACAAAAAAGATATAATTGAGAATTTTTATTTGAAAAAGAAAGAGGGCCACCGGCGTAGCTCAGGAGGTAGCGCGTTTGCCTGCTGATCAGCAGTTGTGCTCGGGAGTGAGTTCGATTCCCGTTTGCGCTGACTACCTGGTTGGGTTTTTCCGAGGTTTTCTCAAGCGGAAGGCGAATGTCAGGTAATATATGGCGAATCCTTGGTTTCATTTCGCCAAATACCATCTCGCCATCATCAATTCAATCGACACTGAAGAAGCTAGTAGTTATTACAGTGTCGTTAAATAACAAGTAAAAAAATAGTACCAAGCTGCAACAAACGTCTACCCTTTTACAAGAGAAAATTGATTTGAAATGAAAGACAACATTAAGACGAATACTGAAGAAAAAGGATTTCAGGTGGAGGAAGTGTGCAGCAGAAAAAAAAATTGAGGAAAACACTGTAAATTAGAATACGTGAAGATATCTACAGCAAATAAGAAAGCTTAGGAAAGTGAAAAAACCGATTTTGTATCTGGACGAAATGCGGATAGATAGGCCTACCAATTTAACGTTTCCCAAGTTCTGGCACGATAAAAATGTTACGGGAGTTTTGACTACCGTAAATGTGCCCAGAACACTCATTGTTGTCCATCAGGATGGGGGCGGTGGGGCTAATGGCTTTGTTGAGAGATTCGAATTAATATACACGGCTGGAACATAAACAGACGATTATCATGGACAGATCATACTCCAGCAATTTTGAAAACTGTGATAATGATAGTCATAGCGACAGCACCGAAGATGCGGAATCTTTTATGTCTGACTCCATTCCCGTGTAGCCAAGTAAGTGGACGAAGTTTTCAGGTCAGAGTGTAGCGTGAAGTTCCCCCGTCCCGCCTATCTACTCCCCGCGCCAACTCGTAGCGCGAAGACAGTACCTACCTGCCGGAATGGAGATACTCGCGAAACAAGCTGTAATCAACTGCAATGTATATTGTTGCTGGGCTAGTTAATAGTTTTATGAATTAGTACTAGTGTTAAAATGTCAGGGTATATATGTGCTGTTTATAATTGTGACAATTGCAGCATTACAAATTGCTCCAAATCGTACTTTCGATTTCCGACAGTTCATAAAACGTAAGTCAACAACATTCTTTAGTAAGCCTAATTCCTTCGTCTTTGTGTTTTTTTTATTTAGACCTAATAAATAAATAGAAGTTAAAATGTATTGGATTTTAAGGTTTTATAAAATTAAGTTTTATTGTTGACCACATGCCTTTACTAATTATTACAAGCATCAGATTACTATCAATTTTATCTTTGCAGTTGTCAGCAATGCGTATATAAAACATTACTGTAAATTCATTCATAATATCAGATTGATTTTGTCTCGGTAAACCAAAGAAAAAATATGTAACAATTAATTACGGAAAGTAATATGAAGTATGCAATATTTCTCATAATATGCAGCTCTAATATAAGTTAATAAATTTACATTAAATATTATTCAACATTTCTTAAGTGTTTCATAATACATTAGTAACTCACGTTTTAAACAATAGTCCGAATCCCGCTATGTTAATATTTGTATATGTGGACGTAATTCCATCCCTCTGCGCTAGATGTCAGGTCCGCGATTTTTCGCACTCAGCCAATGCTGCTAGTATACAGCTGTCCGGTATTATTATAGTAAGGATTTGATGTAGGGGTGGAACGGGCCACTTCGAAACGTCAACTGCTACATTAGTTTCCTAAATGTGTGGTAATTTCGCTTAGCAAACAGGTAAAATTAAAGTAAAATAACTCAAACCAACGCCAATAATGACAGTAATGTTGCTTAGTAACAGGCAAAAAATAAAATAAAATAATTAATAAAGAATTTAGAGTGAAATTACAATAAAGAAACATTAAACGTAATGGTAGTATTTTAAAAACTTTTATGTTTTAAAATTGAGCCTTCTCCATTACTACGGGCATTCACTTATATTACTATTTAAAAACGAACGAAAGCAACAAAATGACATTCGCGAAACATTAACCTCTTCAGTTATTAGGATCACATGACCTCGAAAGAACCAAAAAATCCGGCTGGAGTCGAAACATAAGTTTGGTTTAGGGGGGCTAACTGTTCATAATACGGGGTGTTTCGTAAGTAACTGATCACTCGATAGATTGACTAACTTTTGCGACTTTTGGGTATGTTGTACGTATCTGTTAGTAACGTCTTTTCCCGGTGCCGTTCACTCGAATTGGTTACGCGTTTGCCCGCCAGAAGTCGATATAGTCACAAATTTGTCCACCAGAAAGCGCCATTTCTATTCCATGCGTGTTTGCATTGGTATAACAAATGAGCGGCTTGTTGGGGTGGAATGGACGTATGTAGATTAAATTGGTTGGCCGCTACGATCTCCAGACTTAACTCCCCTGGATTTATTTTTATGGGGATTTGTTAAGAATCTTGTGTTTGCAGATGAACCTCGTACCATCCCAGAATTGATGGAAAGGATTGTGCACACGATATAGATGGTTACTCGTGAAATTCTCTCGAAAGTGCATGAGGAGATGGTCCATCGCTTGCATTTGTGCATTCTTTGGAGCGGCAGACATGTTGAGAGCTGTGAGCCATAATTAGTTTAAGTGTAAGTTCATTGCAATTTATCGTAATTTGTGGTTTTTTGACACTAACCCTAAGTTTTAAATTTCATAGTGATATCATGGATAAATATATAATAGGATGCGAAACTGCGGTCAGCACCATCTGGCAGCGGGGGGCTGAAATAAGATGATCAGCGCCCAACGTCGTAGGTGGTGAACATTAGAACTACTTGTTGGTACATTACCCAGAGTTCTCTATTTATCCATTCGAGATATTGCTCGAGAGGCAAGATGGCAGACAGAAACTTGCTGATAAGTGAACATAAAGTGATACGTGTGTGTATAAGCAGTGTATGTTAAACAGTGATGTTTATGGACGTTTAAAAAATAGTGTTGTTGAATGTATTGTAAACTAATAGTAATATAATAAATTGAACTATCTAAGTAGTTCTTGCAGACTTTTCCATTGCGCTGTACAATAAATACCGAAAGAATACAATCCCAATTATCTAACCTTTTGCTTTATTTTTTGTCTCTGTCTGGTTATATTTTAATTGGGAAGTGTAAAATAGATCGTCTCTTTTATCTTCCTGTTGGCTCCGGTAAGAATGTTCAGTAGAAGATGCTGTGAGGAATAAAAATGTAAATGTTTCATTTTAAATTGGGTTAGTTTTGAATATCGATGAGGGTGGGAGGGAATACTTTCTGCACAGTTTAACATTTTCGTCACCAGGTGCGCTGCTAAGTACATGGAGTAATTACTCTTTTCGCTACATGGTGCGCTGCTAGATGTAATAACGCCCCTCCTCCCAACAGGTGGCAGCAAGATTAATTTCTACAACAGCGCCTCTAGTATGTGTTACGGGAAACTCAGTAAGTTTCGCATCCTATTATATATTCATCCATGGCGATATTTTCATTCATCTTTACGTAGAAAAGTGGAGACTTCTGGCGAACAGATGTGTAACCAAATCGAGTGTACGGCACCAGGAAAGTTTCTTACTAAAAGAGATGTACAACACAGCCAAAAATCGTAAATATTAGTCAAAGTTTCGAGTGATCCATTACTTATGAAAAACCCTGTACTGAATAACATGATAATAACATCATTAACCCAAAACACAACAGTTTTCTCTAGAAAGTGATATATTATACAAATCAACGGGCTCACATTGCTCTACAGTTTAATAACTGCATCGTTGAAGCAATTTCAAAGGTCTACACAGAGCAATACAGGAGTCCCACAAGCCCCGTCAGAATAGCCCCAGAACATTAATTTGCGAATGTAAATAAGAGGTCATCGCACACGTGTGCTGAGCATGTGTGCACAGCTTGGCTCACGGCGACGCTTTGTTACGCTGATACCGTGCTAGAGACGAAAGAGTCCGGAGGTCTCACCCCGAAGCTTGCTCCACTGATTAAGGAGCGTCTCATCGAATTGCACGCACTTGTAATAGTTGATTCCTAACTAAGCGACACGACAAGCATATTGGCTACATACTAGTCTATTTTGAGACACATATTCGCGTTGGGAAGCAGTTTTGAGACACGATTCAATCTTTACCTAGTTATGTAGTGATATAGGTACATATTTCTGCATTTAATCGTGCCTTTATTTACTTTATTTACTTCAAGATTGTCCAAGTATGGTGGGTCCCTATCACCACGGCATGGCGCGTCCTCAGGTTGCGGATCGAGGAGACGGCCTCCAGATATGGAGGGTAGCTGCGAATATATTGAATAAGCAGTCGCGGACAGCCGATGAGGGGTGGTCCTCCAGCTTGGGGGTTGGGCGAAGGGCTAACAACCTATCACCGTAAAAAACAGCTTGTTACGGATCCTTCAAATAAGCCTCGGAATGGGGGGCAGGGCATGTAGCACGTATGGGCAAATCCAGAAATGCATATAGAGTGTTAGTTGGGAGGCCGGAGGGAAAAAGACCTTTAGGAAGGCCAAGACGTAGATGGGAAGATAATATTAAAATGGATTTGAGGGAGGTGAGATATGATGATAGAGATTGGATTAATCTTGCTCAGGATAGGGACCAATGGCGGGCTTATGTGAGGGCAGCAATGAACCTCCGGGTTCCTTAAAAGCCAGTAAGTAAGTAAGTACTTCAAGATTGTACAGTTCGATCGAAAAGTCCCTTCGCAGCTCTATTAGTTCTAGTAGTCCTAGAATATTGTATGAAATGGAACTATAAAAATTGGAGATTTATCCTTCGAAGACGTTGAAAAATTCAAATATCTTGAAGCAATAGTAACAAATGAAGAGTCCACTGCAAGAATGATGGATGTCACTTTCTTGTCGAAAATGAACCAAGACTGTCAATGCATAGCTTAAGACATATAGGATGTACATACAGAGTTATATGGCATTAACACTGATAGTCATTGTCCAGTAATGATAGGAAAATCACAGTTAAGCTTTGAGCGCTAAGCATTTCAAACTTTCAATTGCTTCTCCAGCAAAATGTATTCCAAATGACATCCATCATTCTTGCAGTGGACTCTTCAAATATGAATGACACTCGGGAGGAAATTAAACGCAGAATAAACATGAGAAATGCGTGTTATTATTCGGTTGAGAAGCTTTTGTCTTCTAGTCTGCTGTCAAAAAAATATGAAAGTTAGAATTTATAAAACAGTTATATTACCGGTTGTTCTGTGTGGTTGTGAAACTTGGACTCTCACTTTGCGAGGGGAACAGAGATTAAGGGTGTTTGAGAATAAGATTCTTAGGAAAATATTTGGGGCTAAGAGGGATGAAGTTACAGGAAAATGGAGAAAGTTCCACAACACAGAACTGCACGCATTGTATTCTTTACCTGACATAATTAGGAACATTAAATCCAGACGTTTGAGATGGGCAGGGTATGTAGCACGTATGGGCGAATCCAGAAATGCATATAGAGTGCTAGTTGCAAGGCCGGAGGGAATAAGACCTTTGGGGAGGCCGAGGCGTAGATGGGAGGATAATATTAAAATGGATTTGAGTGAGGAGGGATATGATGATAGGGACTGGATTAATATGGCTCAGGATAGGGACCAATGGCGGGCTTATGTGAGGGCGGCAATGAACCTGCGGGTTCCTTAAAAGCCAGTAAGTAGGTATATTATATTATATTATATTATATAATATTATATTATATTATATTATATATTATAATTATTATTATCATATTATTATTATTATTATTATTATTATTATTATTATTATTATTATTATTATTATTATTATTATTATTATACCAACTAGCAGGAGGATTCTTAAGTGTTTACGAATTAAATATCAGTGGGTAAAAGTCTGATAATCAGATATGAAATTGCAGTGGGTCGCCTATATTTTATATTAAATGTAAGAAAGAACAAACGCAAAACATAATAGGCTGTCTGATTTTTATTCACACAAAATACCCCGCCCTGGAATTATAAACATCAGAAAAGTGTAGGAGTGTCTAAATGAGTAACTCTCATGAACAAAGACGGAAGAATTTTGTTCTCCAGCGCCCTTAACCTTTCCTCGAAGCTCGCGATGAATATTCATGGCAGGCAGCAGTGCTCTTGAACTCGTATCGCGCTCCCATCTAAATTGCAGCGTGTGTGGGGATAAACTTCGTCTTTGAGCACAAATCCCTTTATGTATCAAGGAGAGCAGAACTTAAGCTGAACCGCGTTCTTATTTGTATAAATAATCCGGTGGAAAACATCAGTAAAAACGTTTCGGATCCCGCAGATATAAAATTAGATTTATGTCACCGTGTAATGTGCGGAATATCAAAATTTATTTATTATTACACATCGCGAAAACATCTTAATATTTCAGTGTAGTTGCTGATACATTAATATGTTTTGTGTTGCTGCTACTGAGTGAGTTTTTGGACTTCACCCACTAACGACTTCCTGCTACCCTTTTGTTGTGAAGAATTGCACTTCTGAAAGATGAAAGAATAAGCACAGAAAACTATTATCAAATACCTTACTATAATAATACCGGACAGCTGTATACTAGCAGCATTCGCGTGAGTGCGAAATATCGCGGACCTGACATCTAGGGGAGCGGGATGGAATTACCTCCACATATACAGGGACATCATTTTATTTTTACTAACATTTTTAATATTAACCTGTCTATACCTTTAGAGAACCGGAAACACCGCTTGCTCCCCCCCTCCAAGACTGGAGTTCGATGATACTGGCGTAAAACACAAATCACTCTACTAGGTATAGGAAGGAAGAAAAGTAATTCATCCATTTAAGTAAACTAGGAAATATCGCGATTTTGAGTTCGAATGTTTTAGTGGTTGGTGGTTCAGTTGATGTTATGTTAGACGTGTGCGTAAAAGAAGTGAACTCATTGATGTACATGGTGTATCCCTCAACTTATTCAGGATTTCCGAATGGTGCTCTTCATTTATTTGTAAATAGGATTTCAGGGAAGATGCATAGCTGTAACCAGTGATCTTTATTAATTCTTGTTGTTGAATGCGAATGCGAGTCATATTTGAAAGTGCTGTGTATCGACTGGAGTGGTTTGTAATTTTCTGTTTGTCTTTTTTTTTTTTTTTGACGTCCAGAAATGATGACAAACACAGAAACAAATGCTAGGGTAGTGATAAAAATAAACAAATGCTAGGGACGCGATAAAATTAAACAAATACTATGGACGCGATAAAATTGTGGGATAAGCAGCCATGGTTGGTTGAAAGACGTCCTTTCGTACCGTTTTATTGGTCTAAAGTAGTGTGACGTAGTAAAAGTGTAATAGTCATCATAATACACCGCTGTCTTAAATTGACTGAGTATATTGGGAATTAATTATTCAATAGCGTTCCAAAAATGCGCTATGAAATGTTTAATATAAAATATATATTTTTTCTCAAAAAGGAAACAAAAACGAGGAAAATTGTATTAAACTATTTGTTTCAAATATCTCAAAGAATAACCCCTCGAAATTAATGTCATTACTCACGATTCAGCCTGCATTCAACACTGGTAGTAGACGCAGTCTTCTGAAAGAGGTAATGTTCGTTCTCGTTTTGGAACGGATTTTAGGCATTTATTTCCAGCATGACTGCCAGAAACGTAGTGTTAGTGGTAGTGGTAGTAGTAGTTTTATTTTTCCTGGCAGAGCTAAGGCCATAAGGCCTTCTCTTCCACTCAACCGTTCGACCTGGTTAGCGAGTTGGTATAGCGCTGGCCTTCTATGCCCAAGGTTGCGGGTTCGATCCCGGACTAGGTCGATGGCATTTAAGTGTGCTTAAATGCGACAGGCTCATGTCGGTAGATTTACTGGCATGTAAAAGAACTCCTACGGGACAAAATTCCGGCACATCCGGCGACGCTGATATAACCTCTGCAGTTGCGAGCGTCGTTAAATAAAACATAGGCCTAACATAGGTCCACTCAACCAGGTTTGAATAATATACATGAAATACAAAATTATGTAATAGAATACAAAACAACACAAAAGAAGATACCTTAGAGATTACATATAATACTAGTGGCTTGTGCAGCAAATGCTGCAAACTAAGTTCATTAGACGTTCAAATAAAAATTTTTCAGATTTATTTTCAATGAAGAATACCAGACATTTTAAAAGTTATTTGCTTCCATAATAGTGAAGTATACTCCCTCTGAATGTTTTTTATGCCAAATACTTTTTCTTGAACCTATCGAAGTTCAGTTTTTGAATTTCAACGCGAAAACGCAAGTAACAATGTCAGGACGATCAGTGGGTTTTTCATGTGGGAGTGAAGCAATAGCTATTTCAGGTCATTGTGGATTGTAGGTGAAAGTTAAAGAAAGTCAGGTTTGCTATGCTTTCGAACAATAGATATAGCACCTTGGTATAGCTGCTACCTGTAGTCCTTGAAATGTAGAGGGTAAAATCATTTTATCCTGCTAAGAGATCTTGCTGAAATGATCGGGAGACTACAAAATTTTCTAGGCCTCTTATTTTATCAGTAAGTAATACCGACTTTCCTTAGGAACTGTAATTTTTGCGCTCTGTAGAGCCAATACTGAATCTACACCACACCGCCATTAAATATATGAAAAAGACTCAAGCCCACTTGATTAATAACTATAAAAATATTTGATTTTTAATAACAATATTATCTTACGCAAGTTTTGTAGTTTATATACTAACATCATGGCATTAACTATAATAATACTGTAATTAATTTCTAATGGTAATAATGTCATCAAACCAACTCAAGTTTTGTAGATTTTAATATCCAATACACAGCTATACTCAGAAAATTACACACCGCAGAATCAGACCTGTAAATTATTTTTAATAAATCTTGAAGCTTTTAATAACCAATTGAATTTGAATTTTAAATATGTCAACAAACCTGCAGATCATGGCCTTCGTGTAATAGCCTATTGTTTATTGTAGTGTGTGTTTTGTTTTATTTTGAAATGCAATTAGTTCTCAAAACTGACGAAAGATATTTTGGAAAATAGGAAAATTATGTAGGAAAACTGACATTTCACTGAAAACTACTATTTTTCTGAAAATCTTTGGGTTCCAAGCTTCAAAATGAGGGGTCTTTTATTAAAATCCGTTCAGCCGTTGTCCCGTAATTTCCATTACCAGTTCAAATTATATTAATACTAGCCGTACCCGTACGCTCCGCTGCACCCGTTAGAAATAAATATTAAGTAATTACATAATTAAAATAGGACGTTTGATCCAGGGAACATTCGTGTTTGATAGAAGGATAAATCGTTTAATATGTTTCTTAATTTAAATTGTATTTAAAATATTAAAATGCGATCATTTTGATCCAGATACACTCATTTGGTGCAATGACAATTCCTTTAACATGTTTCTTAATTGTTATTACCAATTATTTTTGGAAAAGCGAAAATTAACAGAAAACTTTTGGCTACAGATATTATATTATATTATATTATATTATATTATATATTATATTATATTATATTATATTATATTATATTATATTATATTATATTATATTATATTATATTATAATATATTATATTATATTATATTATATTATATTATATTATATTATATTATATTATATTATATTATATTATATTATATTATGTAAAAAGTGTGTTGATAACGGATATACTCGAATTAGAAAGTTTTTAATTTGTTGTGGGAGCTCTTGAATCTCAGGAGGAACAGCTTTTACAACAGCGCAACATAATCTGCTTGGCTCATTACCCAATTTTTTTGCATTGCATTTATTGCATATATATTTTATGTATTTTAACACGATTCAATTGAGCATAGTTAAAATTTCAATTACACAATAATGGATTGCTAAGCTAACGTACTATTACTGCATACTAAATCAATACACTCTCGTTGTTCGTTAATTCTCTGAGATAAAAATGAATATGTTCATAAACATTATTTTAAGAAATACAGGAAATGAATATACAGAATAACCTATCAAGTTTTCTGTGCACAAGAAGCTATTTTAATCTTACTTGTCCTCAATTCACTCACAAGTTACTGTAATAACATTATAGCATTATGTCCATCCAGAGAAACTACACTTTCCAATGATTAAATAATAATTAATTATACAAATCGGTTAATTTAGCTTCCGATATTACTTCATACAAATACAGAAACATTGTCTGTAGGCTATCTTTCATAGCTTTCGATTGTTGTGCCCAAGGCCCCTTATAGACGAAGTCATTTGTTTTTTATTTCAATACACCGCCTTAAATGGCAGTTATTTTAATTTTAAAACTCATTTATCTCATTAAATATCAGTCCTATCAAACTTTTTCAAAGAATAAAACTTATCAGAAATCATTTTTAAAGAAACTCTTGTTATGTAATATTTTTCACAAAAATCAATAATAAGCGAGTTGTTTCGACTTATTTAATTCAAGCCCCTTATAACCCCCCTTTTAAATAACGTATTTTGAATGCCATATAGCCTAAAATCTAAGTTACAACGAATTTAATTTATATTCCAATTTTCATCGAAATCCGTTCAGCCATTATCGCGTGAAAAGGCAACAAACATACAGACAGACAGACATACAAACAAAAATTTCAAAAAAGGGATTTTCGGTTTCAGGGTGGTTAATTATATATGTTAGGACCAATTATTTTTGGAAAATCGAAAATTACCAGACAAATTTCGGCTACAGATTTATTATTAGTATAGATAGATAGTAGAAAATTACAAATAGTCAAGATCAGTCAAACGTACTATATGTAGGCCTGTGTAAAGTTACAGAGAGAATTCGATATATATCTGTTCGTAACGTTTTGCATTTTGTAAACAGTAAAAGGAAATACATGGATATAGCAATATGAGAAAAGTGACGTGCAGTCTGCTACCCGGTTAGTGTTTAAATACATTGCTGGTAAATTGAAGTTCAGTAAGCTTATGAACAACTGCAAAGCGTTTCGTATTCTCTGCGTCCGCAGACCTGGAAAATAATTACATGCCCCATCTGTACAAGCCTAACAGCTTGAAAGAGACTTTGTCATCAATAACACAAAGAAAATAAAACAGCGATCACAGTTCATAGACCTATTTACATACTGATACTCTATTTCTATGAATTATTCAACAGAATTAAGGAAGACGTTGAAAATTTACTTTGACGTCCACATAATATTTGGACACGTCTTTATGGAATTTCCTATGACACGCCTAAATTCCTCTCTTCTAGTTGAAGGAAATTCGCTACGAATGTTTCCCCTTAGTTAATCTAATGTGTGCGGTTTTGTTTTGTACTTTTTATCCTTTGTATATTTCCCTAAAAGTAAAAATCGCACGCTGTGGGATGGAGGGATCGATGGAGCCACAAATTTCTGCTAATTATTAGGTTCCCGGAAACGTTCCTTATCTCTTCCCTAGTTTATTGGCTGCATGCACAGTGGCATAATCCTGTTAAAGGAATGCATACCGCAAAAAATTTCTTCCTCATAGAAGTTGGCGGAAAATGGTTGAAAGATCTCATTCCTCTATCTAAGCCCATTCACAGTGTTATCATTAAATATCTGTACTTTTATATTTCTCACCTCGATTACCATATTAGGCGTCTAAATTATAATCATGAAGTGGAACTTCTTGAGGGTATTTAGTTCCTCAGGACGCCAGTAGGTCTATCTGTTATTTTTCGAACTTACCTTTTCATGAAGGAAAAATCAAGCTTAAAAAATTTGTCATATGGGTCAATTTATCCGTCGAGAGGACAGAGTAGATAGGGCTTTGGAGAGGTTATTATCGAAGAAGAAGAGTGTTAAAAAGTGAGTGCAGGAAAGTTAGGGGTGGCAATAGTGTAAGAAAAGGAACAGAGAAGAAAGTGTTAAGTGTAAGAAGATAGGGTAAGAGTGTGATAAGATAGACTGTCAAACAATGAATACAAGAGAATTAAAGTGAAAAAAAAGAAAACATCTGAACAAATGTGAAGTGGAATGAGAGAGAAATTGCAAGTGTAATTAAGTGAATTAGATATTTCACGTTTTTCAATGTTATGAGTTGGGAGTAGTATCGGGAAATCATTTTATTTTTACTAACATTTTTAATATTAACCTGTCTATACCTTTAGAGAACCGGAAACACCGCTTGCTCCCCCCTCCAAGACTGGAGTTCGATGATACTGGCGTAAAACACAAATCACTCTACTAGGTATAGGAAGGAAGAAAAGTAGTTCATCCATTTATGTAAACTAGGAAATATCGCGATTTTGAGTTTGATAATTTTCATTAGGTTTTTCTTTAATCAAAGTACAGTACTGTATTAAGAATAAGTGATTTTACTCACGAAGTGAGTTATCCATGCGAACGTATTCATTATGCAGTGTATATTATACTGTCTACAGCACATTAGCGTACAATATAGAGAAAGAAGTTAAATTGAAAAATAATCATAATATGAATATTTAAACACAATTTTGAAAATGATGGCCGTTCATTTCGATACAGGCTTCAGTTCTAATGTGCATATTATCGCACTATAGACTATTGCATCTAATTCCAATTGCCAGTTTCGTCCTTCGTACTAGTAACTCATGTTGAAATAATTCTGTACCTACTCTAAGTACTGTACATTCAATCTTCACTTCTGCCCGACCCGAAAATATAAAATTACTCAGACATGCTATCTACTGTCCGTCCAAGTGGTTATGCCGCAGGATTGTAGAAAGGGAAGAAATCACGTGACAGTTAATTACTTAACGAGGCCCTTTTATTTAAGTTACTTTAAACAGTTGTATGGGTTTAATATTACGTAGATGTCCAATTCCTAACACAAATTAATGTTCTCAGAAAAGAGCTAAGACAGCCCAGCCACTAGCTTTTACAGAGAGGCGAATAAAGCTGGTGGGGAAAACCGGAATGCGACGTAGGCAAATGGACGACAGCACCTGTGCGAAAATGATGCAATATTGAAAGCTCTTTCGTCATTGGAAAACGCGAACATATTTTTGGAACGTACTGTGACGGTAAGGCTACTATGACTGTATATGCGGTCTTGGATCTGTGTGGAAGACGGTTGAACTTCATTAGTAGAAGGGGTGGGAGTGAAGTACATTCAAAAACTCAGGTACAATAAAAATTGAAGTAAAAATAAAATGATGTCCCTGTACAACCATGAACAAAAGATGATGATGATGATGATGATGATGATGATGATGATGATGATGATGATGATGATGATGATGATGATGATAGCGACGACCTACTGGAAGTTGCGTCGTGTATGGACTAAAGAAGAGCTTACTGTGTCATTCGTATGAATGTGCGCGTCCCTGCAAATTAAACTGGAAAGTAGTGTACACAATTGCATTACAGCTGATGCCATGTGACTGCTATGTTTAGCGCTGGGGTGAAAGCAGCCCGAAATTGCAAGTTGCGTTCGTGTTCGTAAATTGTGTAAACCAGTTTAATACTTGAAAGCGGACTTGCAGGGGTTGGAGTGAAGCAATAATCATTATTGGCATCAGTCACAAAAAGAGATATGCAGATAAAAATAGTAGCATTTGTTCAACTTCAAAATTTCGTGATGGTGTTAGCCTGTCATGAAAAACATCGCACGGATTTGTACGAAATTCCATTGTGTTCCTACTGACACTAGACAAAATTAACTTATTAGGCCTACAACAATTCTTATAATCCAACATCAATGAGTTCACCGCTGTGGAGTAACGTCAGAATGTCTGACCGTGAAAAGAGTGGCCCGGGTTCAAAACTTGGTTGGGACAAGTTACCTGGTTGAGGTTCTTTTCCCGGGGGTTTCCCTCAACCTATTAAGATGAAATGCTGGACTCTGGACTCATTTCGCTGGCATTAACACCTTCATCTCAGACGCTGGATAACGATAAAGATAACCTGTTGTGTCCCGTGAAGGTCAAAGGCTTTCTGTTAGAGGGACAACTCTAACTTTTCTAACACGCGTTAGAAGTTGTAAGTCAACTTGATTTTGTATTGAACTTTAGTTTTGTAGTGAGTTTTTAGTTGATACTAATGTGTGATTGTCTTTGTATAGTTTTAATTCTCACACACTGCTCAGACGACTCTCGAGGTGTTTCCATTCACTTCTTCCTCTTGCTACTCGGGACCATTGTTAAGGCTGGTTCACAATAAACCGGAAACGAGAATCGGAACGAAAACGGTAAAATTGTTAAAATGTGTACATTTAAATGTGAGCATTCACAATTAACGAAAAGCTTGCCGGAGCCCGGGATCGGGAACGGAGAGTTGGCCAAGTTTCAACTTTGGCGTTCACGTTTCCGATCACAGCCCACTAGATTCATTCTATTGCCATCTAAAAGCTATTTTGTCGTCGTATATTTTGTAGCAAGAAGACCGTGACATAACCTATGCATTATTTTGTTCTGTGCTGTGCATCATGGAGCAAGTTTTATTTGATGAGATTCTAATATTGAGTGTTGAGGAAAATCCTCACGTTTACGATAAGCGGCGCGCCTCGTATAAAGATGAGAAAATGAAGGAGAATACGTGACTTTCAATAGCTGCATCTTTGGACACCGATCGTAAGTGAATCATATTTTATTACTGTATTGGTTGTATTACACACTACATATTCATGCTTCAATTCAATAACTACTGTTGTGTTCATTTTTGTTCTATTACAAATGTTTCTTCTCTAATTATTTTACGTTATGGTAGACTTAAAATAGGTTGTGATAATAAAGATGCATGGGCATATTTATAGTACCGTACCTAATGAAATGTTTCAGTTGAAATTTCGAAGTTGGTTAACCTGTGTTTATGTTGGCTGCCTTGTACTCATGAGAGAACGTCAATGATCAGTTATTCACAAATAACATCAGAATGCGTAATATCGACTTTACATATCGTTATTGACATACATATCGATATGCATAGTCGTCTACGTTCTCGGTTTATTGTGAATCAAAACTTTTCATATTCACGCCTCTGCTTCTCGTTTTCATTCTGGATCTCGTTCCCGGTTTATTGTGAACCAGCCTTTACCCTGCTCTCTACCTGAAGAAGTCCACTCATCTGCGCCGAGGTCTGCCCTGAAGCACGGGGGTCTCACATACAGACGTGGACAAATTATTAACAAAATTGACAATTTTTATGATAATTCTGTTTACAAAATTTGATTTTTCAATTTAGACTACAGTTAACAATTTTGCATATTTCTATCATTACAGTAGACAGAAAGAAATATGCAAAAATGTCAACTGTAGTTTAAATTAAAGAGTTAAATATTGTAAAAATATATAATAAAAATCTTCAATTTTTGTTAATAATTTGTAAATTAGCAAAAATGTCAACTACAGTCTAAATTGAAGAGTCAAATTTTGTAAAACTATAAAATAAAAATCTTCAGTTTTGCTAATAATTTTGAAATATCCAACATTTCAACTGTATTCCAAATTGAAGAATCGAATTTTGCAAAAATATGTAATAAAAACCTTCAGTTTTGCTAATAATTTGTAAATATGCAAAAATATCAAATGTAGTCCAAACTGAAGAGTTAAATTTTCTAGAATTATACAATACAAATCTTCAATTTTGCTAATAATTTGGAAACACGCAAAAATGTCAACTGTAGTCTAAATTGAAGAATCATATTTTGTAAAAATATATAATAAAAATCTTCAATTTTGCTAATAATTTGTCCACGTCTGTAGTAGTCTTGTATAACCAAAGTCACCGTTTCTGGCGCGTGAAATAAGTAATGGGAACGTTCAGAGTAAGTATCTTATCTTTGCCAGAGTCTGTGGACGAAAAAGCTGATAACTCTGATTGGCAGATTGCTGATTTCGCATCTGTTTAGGAGGTGGTACCACCCTCAGCCGAAATGGCAACAGATGCCACTGACTGGACAGTGTACTCAAGACACACCCCAGAAACGCAAATGTGAGAGTCTGCCTTTGACGCAATCAGTAGACAGTAAGACAACTGTGATTGGTAGATTGCTGACCTGACGTGTTGGGTGGTACCGTTCTCAGCTGCACTGGCAACAAGGGTCCCCCGCCAGTGGGAGTGCATAGAGATCATGATTGGTTGACTGGTAACGTTATAGGCGGGCTGTCAGTGATCTTCGCCTATCGAAGTTAAACAAACCAGTTGATTGGACAAAGGAAATTTTGGGGTAATAAGAGGAAGTAGAGGAAGAAGAGATACTCTCAGCTGATATTGTCAACAAACGGAGTGAAAAATTATATTTATACAACGACACTTTTACTGTATGTGTCAGAGCTATACAAAGTTTTCAATAATTAATATTGTAGGCCTACTACTATTACAACTACTGCTGCTATTAATAATAATAATAATAATAATAATAATAATAATAATAATAATAATAATAATAATAATAATAATCTAAAGCAAGGAGATGCACTATCACCTTTACTTTTTAACTTTGCGCTAGAGTATGCCATTAGGAAAGTCCAGGATAACAGAGAGGGTTTGGAATTGAACGGGTTACATCAGCTGCTTGTCTATGCGGATGACGTGAATATGTTAGAAGAAAATCCACAAACGATTAGGGAAAACACGGGAATTTTACTTGAAGCAAGTAAAGCGATAGGTTTGGAAGTAAATCCCGAAAAGACAAAGTATATGATTATGTCTCGTGACCAGAATATTGTACGAAGTGGAGATATAAAAATTGGAAATTTATCCTTTGAAGAGGTGGAAAAATTAAAATACCTGGGAGCTACAGTAACAAATATTAATGATAATCGGGAGAAAATTAAACACAGAAAAATAAGGGAAATGCGGTTGAGAAGCTTTTATCATCCAGTCTGCTGTCAAAAAATCTGAAAGTTAGAATTTATAAAACAGTTATTTTACCGGTTGTTCTTTATGGTTGTGAAACTTGGACACTCACTTTGAGAGAGGAATATAGGCTAAGGGTGTTTGAGAATAAGGTTCTCAGGAAAATATTTGGGGCTAAGAGGGATGAAGTTACAGGAGAATGGAGAAAGTTACACAACACAGAACTGCACGCATTGTATTCTTCACCTGACATAATTAGGAACATTAAATCCAGACGTTTGAGATGGGCAGAGCATGTAGTAGGTATGGGCGAATCCAGAAATGCATATAGAGTGTTAGTTGGGAGGCCGGAGGGAAAAAGACCTTTAGGGAGACCGAGACGTAGATGGGAAGATAATATTAAAATGGATTTGAGGGAGATGGAATTTGATGATAGAATATGGATTAATCTTGCACAGGATAGGGACCAATGGCGGGCTTATGTGAGGGCGGTAATGAACCTCCGGGTTCCTTAAAAGCCAGTAAGAAGTAAGTATTAATAATAATAATAATAATAATAATAATAATAATAATAATAATAATAGTAATAACCTTTTAGGCCTAATACATTTTTATGAAAATCACGTATTAATGGCTCAGCCCGCCTACAGTACAAATGAGAGCTGGAATTCCAGGTCACACTGTGACTCCGACTGGCGATTAATGATTCTACATGGGTTTTTGTTTAAACAAAGGCAATTTTCTACTTTTTATGACAGAAAATTTCTTATAAGAATATTCTTTTTATTTTATTTTCTGAATTACTTATTAATGGCTTATCATCGGTACTTAATACATTTAGGTAAGCAAGGAAATATTTAAAATAGGCCTACATTTATTTTTACAGCCTCTTTCAGATAATCACCACTGTTCTTAATAAAACAAGCAATTATCTATGAGTTATTCTAGCACGCATTCAATGTTATTCACGTAAAATATTAGCCGCATAATGCTGTTTTTTACCCTGAAGCGATGTACTTCTCGGTACTCTAATAAGCATTCCGTAGAGTTATCTTTCAACTCCCACATGTGTACCGAGATTCAGTTGCACGACGCTAGTGACAAATGACTATCCTCTTGCGCCTGGTAATGGCCTAGAAAAATGACCCCCACTAGAATTGGATTGCCAGACTTCAGCAGCACATCTCAAGTGCGTGTGGGCTTTTTTCTCTCTTATGTGGTCGACTGTCTCTCCGACTCTACAATATAACCAGCTGCTCACAGAAGATCCATTCGAAATTCACTCAGACGGCGATTTAAAACGAGGGCAGAATTTTATTATTATTACTAAATGATCTTTGAAACTGAAGACCAGTTTCTGTTCTCAGTACTGGTAACTTAGCAACAATTTTTTTAACAATTATCTACAAGCACATCTATATATATAATTTGAACTGGCAATGGAAATTACAGGAAAACGGCTGAACGGATTTTAATAAATGACCCCTCATTTTGAAGCTTGGAACCCAAAGTTTTTCACAGAATAGTAGTTTTCAGTTAAATGTCAATTTTCCTACATCATTTTCCTATTTTCCAAAATCCATCTGTCATCAGTTTTGAGAAATATGGCTTTTCAGAATAAAACAAAACATACACTACAATAAACAATATTACACGAAGGCCATGATCTGTAGGACTGCTGACATATTTAGAGTTCAGATGGCGTATAAAAACAATTTACATGTCTGATTCTCTGGTCTGTAGTTTTCCGAGTACAGCTGTGTATTGGATATTAAGAACTACAAAACTTAAGAATGTTTGATGAGATTATTACCATTAAAAATGAAATACTATTACAGTTAATGCAATATTATGTGAGTAGACCTATTTGCCACTAATTACATTAATGCTATATTGATGATATGAAAGTGAAATCTTTTGAGGTTAAGTAGACGCAGAGAAAGAATATTTTAAATTAAGCTTGGATCTTTATTTCTATAATTTACTGAGTAACAGCTATATATATTGTCACTGAAAACTATAAAACTTACGTAAGGTAACAATATTGTTATCAAAATGAAATATTTTTATAGTTATTAGTCAAGTGATGTGGGTTTTTTCATATATTTATGGCAGTGTGATGTAGATATTTATATGTGTGATTCTCTAATTTTCCTAGGTAGTAATGAGTCACGCTTCCTATTTTAGCTGCGTCTTAAAACTAAATCAAAATTAATTTTATATTTCTTTGGTTTAATCGAACCTGAAATTTTCTTAACTCTCACCTATAATCCGCAATGACCTGAAATAGCTACTGCATTACTTCCCCATGAAAAATTCCCTGATCGTCCTAACAATGTTACGCATTGAAACTCAAGAACTGAACGTGGATAGGTTCAAGGAAATGCATTTGGCATAAAAAGCATGCAGAGGGGAGTATGTTTCACTATTATGGAAGCAAATAACTTTCAAAATGTCTGCTATTCTTCACTGGAAATAAATTTGAAAAATTTTAATTTGAACTTCTAATGAACGTAGTTTGCAGCATTTGCTGCACAAGCCACTAGTTTTCTTTATATTCCTATACAAAATAAGGTACATCCATCCCAGTTTGGATTTACTACAATTATCGACTGCAATCAATTTTATTCCTTACTTACATCAATTTTTCAGATTCTTCTTTTTCGAAGGCTACGTAATATTTCTTGGTTCTTTGCAAGCTTAACCTCCACCTTCGTAGATCATAAATAAGAGATATAGATTATTTTGTTGGTATGAAATCCCCTGATTCGCTCTTGTGTTTAAAAATTCATAAATCCAGTTGTTCTTCTAGTAGTTGTAACTGTCCTATTCTAAATGAATCTCCTCAAGTTAAGTATCTCGGAATAATAATCGACCAACATTTACGTTGGGATAAACATTTCATTTTCTGTGCAATAGATTAAGAAAAATTATTCACTATTTTGTTATCCTACGAAATTACTTGACTGTCCATACTTTACGACTGATTTACCCCGCATTAGTACAAGCTATATTACAATACGGCATTATAGGGTGGGGTAGCGCTTATAGTACCTCCCTCATGCCAATAACTCTGCTACAGAAAATAATAATAAAAATGTGCCTTAATAAACCTCTTGATTATCCTTCAGAGCTGCTGTATTCAGAATTTAATGTATTTGACTTCCATCAAATTTATAACAGTGTATTGTAATTTTTATTACAAAACAATAATGTAATTTTATTCTCAAAGCAATAATAGTCACTTTCTACAATTTAATTCTACTCCCGCCAACAATGGGATTTCCACTCCACACCGTAACACAGTATTCATTATTGCACTCCACAGACGACAATGACAATTTACTTGGATTATTGAGAACAACAATGAACTGTTAATCTTAACTAATATTCACAAAGCACTATTTACAAATCAGAACTGTCAGTTCTCAGTTCACAGTTCGTTTGCCTTGGCTAATTTCTTCTAGCTCAGTCACTCAAATTCACAGTATCTCGAACGCCAGACCTTCAGAGAGAGTCTACAGTCGAACTAAGGTCCCTCAACTGCGGTCCACTGCACTCGAACTCAGGGCTTCGGATGCTCACCAGCTGCGGACACACTCAAGTCGAACTCCGGTCGCGAAGCTGGCTTCACTGCTACACAAGACTGGCTGGCTTGCTGTCCAACCATTACAACAACGACTGCTCAAGTTCACTCGCGTGTCGTAATTTATAACCAAACCATAGTTACGAGAAAGTACGATGCCAGAAATTTCGACGCATGTCCAGAAGATGGCACTCTCGAATACTCTGGATTTCTCCCCCTTCCCTTCGTCACGTCTGCGGAACAGCGTGTCGCCTCCTCTCCTCTCCACGCCGCTCCCCGCTCCCCAGTGCTCCGTGGAGCCCGTGTCGACTCCCGCGCGACCTGCCCTCTTGCGGGACGCGTGATCGAGTCTCGATGTGGCTGTCACAGTATTATTGAATTTCGTATATAAAAATCGAAATATATTTAATTTATATTCACATAAATATAAAACCAAAAATCAGACAACATATTATGCTTCACGGTACCTAAATGTACTACAACTGTAGCAACTTCGGTCCAAGGCTTTACAACATGATAATAGATAAATTCCCAAACACAATTTGATATTGCTCCTTACTTAAAAAAATCAATTAAAAATTGCTAATTAGAGAGGAAATTTAAAGTTGAATTTATTGTGATAGGCCTATCTGTGTTTTTCTTCTTTTTTCTTCTTCTTTTTACTTTTTAATTTGTTATGTAATAAAATGTCTTAACATTATGTGGAATACCACCTGAGCACGAGTATATAACTTACTCTTTTTGGTCGGCCTGGTTGGCGCAGTTGGTATAGCGCTGACCTTCTATGCCCGAGGTTGCGGGTTCGATCCCGGGCCATGTCCATGGCATGTAAGTGTGCTTAAATGCGACAGGCTCATGTCAGTAGATTTACTGGCATGTAAAAGAACTCCTGCGGGACAAAATTCCTGCACACCGGCGACGCTGATATAACCTCTGCAGTTGCGAGCGTCGTTAAATAAAACATAACATTTATTTTCTTACTCTTTCTGGGTGTACTAGAGTGTTTTATATAAGAAAAAAGAAATATATGTCTTTGTTCTGATTATTATTATTAATATTATTATTATTATTATTATTATTATTATTATTATTATTATTATTATTATTATTATTATTATTCGTTATCTCGTGAAACCAAATGGATGACTGCACCGTAACTCAGGGTAACAACTTTATGGTGGGGTTAAGTGAGCTAGCTAGCTGCAATTAGAAGCATAGCGAGGCAGGGAAACTTCTCAGTTCACTTTCTTTTTCCCCTTACATGCAAGTAAGTTTCACGATATAATGAATGGCCTATAATTAGACATATTGCAGCCCGAATAGTAGAAATTATTCTTATTATTCTTATTTTTAAGAGGTGATTCTATATGCTAAATATAAGAAAACTTTTATTATACTTTCCCATCGATGAAGCACAGTTACGCAGGAAAAAAATAGTCTTTGCCCAATGTTTTCAGCGCTCAATTGTGGTAATTACCCTAGAGAAATGGCTGATTGCTATACAAGCAGATAGGTAAAAATAATCTGAACAGTTAATGTCTTGATTCTATTTATGCAAATTAAATCATTTAGCCATGAATTTAAATTGAATAATAACGAAAATCGTTGAAATAAATCTTGCAACGCAGCGCACGTCGCGTGTTACCGACTGAGTAGAGCAGAAGGGGAGGGGAAGGTAAGAAGTGCAGGCCGCTCTTGCTTAGAGTTATTGCAGTAGCCGTGACGTTGCCAAATACTTCATAGGAACACAACGATTTCCTCTAAAACGGTTAATATTAGAGAAAAAACTTTGGCCTATTTAGATGTATCAAATCTCTCCTCATGATCTATTAACAGTTTCATTTTGATGCAGAAGTTAACGTCCACCCTGTATATGATTATGTTTCAGACATCTACCATTTTATTTTAAGCTTGTTTTCTTCCAAAACAACGCCAATCCTAGTCTAAAAGTTTGTGTTATTGTGCATGTTACTTGAAAGCTCATTCAGTCCGTAGACCAGTCGATAAAAAACTAATCAAGTTCTTTCATAAAAATGGAGTGGACGCGTTGTCTCCGTATATTTTGTGTATTAGCTACTGTAAAACCACAATATTTTCAGTAAATAAAGTTCACAAGAAATCCTCTTGAGTTCTGTATATCAGAATCTCGTGATGTATAAAGAGTGAGAACTGTGTGTATATGTGTTTGTATGAAAAAGAACACTTTTTGCGGCACACATTTTACCTTCGTTTTATGGTTTCTTTTGATTCCATTTTTTATTTAATAGTTCATTTACAATGGATATGGATTTTAGATCTTAATATATTGATACAAAGTATCAAAGTATCGTGGTACAGTTCTAATCAATTATATACTCCACTACACAACAAATGAAAGATGTGCACTTCATATGTTCGAAGTACGTTTGATGCAAATGTTTTTTTTTTTACATCCAGTTTGAAAATAAAAGAACAGAGATAAAGCTTCAGTAGAGATAAAGTCGTGTTAAACTTATAGTATTTTCAATTAATAAAGCTGGTGCCCAGTTTAGGCGACGGCTCTGCACAGAAATAGCCCACAACCTCTGCTCGAGGCTATAGACTGAACTTTGACAAATTTCTCCTATGTTCTCCTCTTGTACTACATGCAAATCACTTACTGACTACTCCACGTCTGTACATTGAAATGTTGGTATTGTAGGTACCATTATATCGAACCATATACAGGGACATCATTTTATTTTTACTTCAATTTTTATTGTACCAGACTTTTTTAATGTACTTCACTATCACCCCCTCTACTAATAAACTTCCAACCGTTCTCCACACAGAACCAAGGACGCATATGAATTACTGAGTATAGTACGTTCCACAAATATGTTCGCGTATTCCAGTGACGAAAAAGCTTTCAATATTGAATCATATTTTCGCACAGATACTATCGTCCGTTTGCTTACTTCGCATTCCGGTTTCCCCCATCCGCTTTTGCTCGCCCCTCTGTAAAGGCTAGTGGCTGGGCTGTCTTAGCTCTTTTCTGAAAACATTAATTTCTGTTAGGAATTGGACGTCTACGTAATATTATACAACTGTTTAATATAACTTAAATAAAAGAACCTCGTTAAGTAATTAACTCTCAAGTGATTTCCCCCTTTCTACGACCCTGCGACAAAACCATTTGGACGAACAGTAGATAGCATGTCTGAGTAATTTTACTTTTCAGATCGGGTAGAAGTGAATATTAAATTTACAGTACATAAGATACGTACTTTTTTATAGAATAGGTACAGAACTATTTCAACATGACTTACTCGTACGAAGGACGAAACTGGTAATTGGAATTACACACATTAGAACTGAAGTCTGTATCGAAATGAACGGCCACCGTTTTCTAAAATTTGTTTAAATATCCATATTATGATTATTTTTCAATTTAACTTCATTCTCTATATTGTACGCTAATGTGCTGTAGACAATATAATATACACTGCATAATGAATACGTCCACATGGATAGCTCAGTTCGTGAGTAAAAACACTTATTGTTAATACTACTGTATTTTGATTAAACGAGAACTTAATGAAAATTATCAAACACAAAAACGCGATATTTCCTAGTTTACGTAAACTTTTCTTCCCTCCTATACCTAGTAAAGTGATTTGTTTGTGTTTTACGCCAGTATCATCGAACTCCAGTCGTGGAAGGGGGTACGTTAATCCAAAGGTATAGCCAGGTTAATATTAGAAATGTTAGTAAAAATAAAATGATGTCCCTGTATAAGTAGGCCTAGTAGTCCACGAAGACGTACAGAGGCAACATGTAGCCTGAATAATACTCTACCTGTCGCGTTTATGACTCAAGTGCTTTCCATCCACGCGACCTGTGTTCGATCCCCGGCCAGGTCATGATGGAATTTGTGCTGGACAAAGCAGACTTTGCAGAGGATTCTCTCTATCATTTCACGAACAGTCCCCCTCCCCTCATTTCATCTATCATCCGCAATAATAAAAATATACTGGGGTGAAGTTTTGGGATTAGTACAGGTTTCCGATGTTGGTATAGGAAGGGTTCAGGGTTGAAGGCCCCTGGGGCTATCAGGTTACTCGTGTGCGCTTGGGACCTGACTATCAGGCCCAGAGGCAGGATGGTCCATCTATCAGCGTCGGCTAATCAGGAAAAGCTTGGGGCTCCGGGCCCTTGGGGCTTATCAGGCTATTGTGCGCATGGTCCCTGGCTCTCTTAGGGGCTGAAGCAGGATGGTCCACCTATTAGCGTCAGATTCACGAATGTCATCCAGGTCATCTGTCGGACTTGGTTAACCATCACATATAGGTCTAAAGTCGCACAATGGGCCAAGGCGTGGCAGAGTGTACCTAGGGATCAGCCCTCGTAGAGTCAAACCAAGCCAAATACTCTTTTTGAATAACATTTATTGGTCCGTGGACCGATCGGTTCGTCAGTTATTCGTTCCGTCGATTCGTTTATTGGTCAATTCGTTGGTTTGTCTGTTCATGATTAATCTATCGATCGGTCAGTTCGATGGTTAGTCAATCGGTCGATCGGTTCATGATTAGTCTATTGATCGGCCAGTTCGATGGTTAGTCAATCGATCGGTCGGTTCATGACTAGTCTGTCGATCGGTCATTTCGATGATTGGTCAATCGGTCGGTCGATTCAAGATTAGTCTATCCATCGGGCAGTTCGATGATTAGTCAATCGGTCGGTCGATTCAAGATTAGTCTATCCATCGGGCAATTCGATGATTAGTCTATCGATCGGTCATTTAGATAACTGGTCAATCGGTCGGTTCATGATTAATCCTTATCCTCCATATCTTGGGTCATTATTGTGATCCTTATTGTGGTGCTTGTCGTGGTCGGTATCGTGATTGTTATCGTGATCCTTGTTGGTTGTTTGTTTTGCCTTTGTTCTTGTCGTGGTCCTTGTAATATTCGTTGTCTCTTCCGTTGTTCTTACCGTGTCCTAGTTGTCTCTCGTAGTCCATGGTTCTTGTCGTGATCCTTTTGGTGATTCTTGTCTTTGTCCTTTTCGTAGTTCTTGTTATCTTTCTCATGGTCTTTATAGTGTTTGTCGTGACCCTACATTTATCATATCATAGTAACATTGTTTTTCCTCTTTGATTAGTGATTTTTTTCCACACGGTTCCTTCCATTCATAAAAGAGAAAAAATAACGGACATAATCAGGGACCTCTACCAGAAATGGACAGATAACTGATAACATTTTGACTGGTATACACTTTGGGATAGAGTGACAATACGCATTCATAGCCAGTCTTTCTGCATGGCTACGTCGATATCGTGTGAACCGCTCTTTAGAACTTGGAATTTTGCATCGTCGTCTCAGCCTTTCTTTTTTGGGGAGACTGTACTATTGCTAAACGTTGCTTGTGAATCTCTAAGCGAAGTGTGAAACGGGAAAGGAACCGAATGGGTACAACGTAAGATGTCAACGCTCTTTTTTTTTTTTTTTTTTGTATAAAAACGAATCAATTCTCACGCCTACAATCTCAGCTGTCGTATGCAGTATGTTCCATCAAAGCCTTCGCTTCGAGACATATTCTTTCGATTCAAAATTCATTTCTGCAGAGGGGTTTGTATACAAGCAAGCTTTCAATAATTTACACAAAAGTATTACTATTTTAACCATGCTATTACATTGTGTCCTTACCCTGTATGACTTGTGACTTTCTTTAGGCGTAGTCATTGGATATGGCATTACGTCTGGTTTTAATGTTGAAGAACATTTTGTGGTGCATTTCTCCATAATACGTTCAATTTCTCCATGGATACGATATACGTAATATAGCCCATTATACCTTTGAGGCCTGAAAGAACTTTTGTGCGAGATGGTGCGTATTTGCTTGTTTTCCGCACACAACCAATACGCGGTAAGTGTGAAATACCACATTCAGTATTCCCAACGTAACACATATAACAATTTCCCTATTCTTACCGCTTAAGCGTCATATTCATTTTACTGCTTTAGGCTTTTAACATATTATTGTTAGAGACGTTCAATATAGTAATAATTATAAATTGGAAACTTACCACTGCAATTTCACCTAAATTGCACTGTTAATTATTGTTTTTAAATATTTGCAAAAATTAAGTAAACTCTACAACACCACAAAAGTTACTGCATCTGTAATGCAAGTAACATTAAGGAAGCCATGAAAAAATCAACAAGATTCCAGACTCATCATAGACTGGGGGAAAAAAAAGACAGACGTATATCACGGCCTGCTGGAGTATAGTAAACACAGAAAACATTTTATAGCAACAATGTTGAAGATAGATATATTTGTTGCCGTCATTGAACAGAAACCAAGATGGAGATTTCATTGCAACTAATTAGAAATTCCTCTTTCAGGTATGTAATAAACGATCTTGGCACAAAATAATGTACGATACACCAGCGGTATGTTTGTTTTCATGTTCTCGGAAATTAAAAAAGCTCAACTACGTTTCGCTTTTTCAATCTTTTCCTCGAACATGAAAACGTCAACATACCGCTCTTGTAACGCATATTAGCCTACTATTGTAGGCCCTAAGGCTAAAAAAAATACGTCGTTTGTTAACCTATATGCCTACTTATATTTATTTAATTGCGAACAACTTACCTTCAGTTTTATTTATTTATTTATTTATTTATTTATTTATTTATTTATTTATTTATTTATTTATTTATTTATTTATTTATTTATTTATTTATTTATTTATTTATTTATTTATTTATTTATTTATTTATTTATTTATTTATTTATTTATTTATTTAACCTGGCCTTCTCTTCCCCTCTACCAGGAGATTACAACTACAATATTAAGAATACAATTACATTTATAATTACAATTAATATTAAATTTACAAATACAGTAAAAATCAAAAGTACTAAAAGATTAACTGATTAATAATAACTAGACAGTTTATTGTAAAAGTTAAGAAGAGAGAAACTTTTTTTTATTACTCTACTCTACGCAGTAAAAAATGCTTAATAAGCTTGCTTTTGAACGCTACTAAATTCCGACAGTCTCTGATGTCACTGGGTAGGGTATTCCAAAAGCGCGAGAGCGAGATTGTGTATGATGATGAATACGATGATGTCTTATGTGTTGGTATGGCTAGTATGCGGCTATTTTGCGTGCGTGTGAAGAGATTATGATATGATGACAGGTAACTGAAACGGGAGGCAAGGTAGGTAGGTGTAGAAGTGTGAAGGATTTGGAAAAGGGGAACACGAGAATGAAAATTTCTACGTTCGTTAAGCCGTAGCCAATTTAGAGTTTGGAAGGATGGGGTAATGTGGTCAGCGCGACGGACATCTCAGACGAAGCGAACACAAGAATTATGAACATGTTGTTATCTTTGGGACTGGTTGACATTGAGGTCAGTCAGTAGAAAATCACAATAATCGAAGTGGGGCATTACTAGTGTTTCCACTAGTATTTTGGCAAGCTGTGCAGTAACGAAGCATGTGTTAACGGAGCATGGAGAAAAAAAACCGTTTTCAGATTTGAAATCAACGCGTCAAAAATATTAAGAATCAGTGAAAAAATCTCATGCAACTGACTTCCGAAAAAACTTGTTGGCCAGTGTAATAATTCTTTGTAACAGATCCTGCATATAGGTTCCTTCTCCCTACCGATAGGAAGATCCAGAACGTCAGATGTTTCTACATCTAAGGCGGAATGTAAAAGCACAGAAATCTCCCACCAGCTGTCAATATTCATTATTATTCTGTGTGCTCAATTTGCTTGCTGTTGCAACGTTGATATAAGGCAACATTTTATACAAGCAACGCTTTGGCGCAGATGTCTCTTGTTCATCTGTTTGAAGTATCCAAACATGACGAGCTAATAATTAGAATAAGCAACGGATTAGGGTCCAGATCGATGCGACTCTAAGGGTTGAACCTGTTAGTAGTTCCTGAAATACCTGTGAATTTGAATCTCACAGAGTTACAGAATCGAAAATGTTATTGATACTAATATTAGGATCCTCTAAAGAGAATATTTTCCCTCTTGCGACACAACTAATTTTCTTTAATTAAAAGAAATGGTAATATAGTAGGCCATGATGGTTGCTATTGGAGACAATGTTGGTGAGTTTAAACTCTATTACGAACTAGAGGTTTCGTTTGCTTCTAAGATAAATCTGAAATGTAATTACTGGGTTTTGTAACTTCCCCTAATTCAAACGGATTTAAAATTTCGTCAGTGTAAATTCCCCTAAAGACAACCTAAAATAAATAAATTATATCACTGACACCACAAATCAATATTTTATTATATCTTCTTCTTCTTCTTCTTCATCTTCATGGTAGGACATCGGCCCGTTCCGCTCTCAGAATTCATCTTCCCATCGTCTCCTAGGACGACCCACATCTTTCTGACCTTGTGGCTGGTATAATAATGCTTGTTTAGTTGGGTTAGAAGGATCCATTCTTAAAATATGTTCATACCATTTTTGTTTGTAACTTTGTATTTTTTCATTTAAATTAAAAATTTTGAGTTCTTGTCTTATTGTTTCACTAGGAATATGGTCTTTTAGAAAACATCCTGCAACGTATCTGAGGAACTTCATCTCTGACGTTTCTAATAATCTTCTGTCTGATCTATTCATGACCCAATTTTCTGACCCATATGTCACAATGGGAACTGCCATTACTTTATAAAACTCTAGTTTTGTTTCTTTTGTGGTTTTTGTTTGCAATGTTCTTTTAATCGTCCCACACACGGTTTGAAATTTGTAACTTTTTTCTTTTATATCGTTTTCCCAATTATAAGATATGTGACATCCTAAATATTTAAAGCTGTGTACTTATTCAATAATTTCATCGTTTAAAACCATTTTAGATCCAATATTTCCCTCGAAAGGCCATTGTTTTAGTTTTTTTTGTTGAAATCTTGAGATTATAATTCTCCATAGTTTTTTTGAGCAGTAGAGTGGCTATTTGTAATTGATTTTCTGATTCTGCACATGTAACTTGATCGTCTGCGAACATAATTGTGTCTACAATGGTAGTTCCTAGTTTAAAATGTTTACTTAGCTGTGTTTATTATATTAAACTACTTAAGTAAAAAACTATATTCAAAATGCAACAACGTCACTACTCAAAATTAATAAATTCAAAGGAAATCAATAAAAAATAGTAATAAATATTCACGTGAATACACTAAAGAGCAAGAATAAATACCAGAATAATATATCCCATGTTGGCTGTAAAAATAAAGGTATAAAGTACAAGCAGCGCTAAAAATATATAAACAGATTAAAGTGTATATAGTTAATCATGACCAACCAACCAAACTATTTAATAAACTAATTTCACCTAATAAATTTAATGAAGGTGGATTTATTAATTAATTAATAATCCCCGTCTACCTAAACGCTCATAAGAAATATTAGCCAAACAAAATGAACCAGAAGAGCATGAAGGTTGATTCACAATAAACCGGGAACGAGAACCAGAATGAAAACGAGAAGCAGAGGACGTGAACATGAAAATTTTTGATTCACAATAAACCGAGAACGTAGACGACTATGCATATCGATATGTATGTCAATAACGATATGTAAAGTCGATATTACGCATTCTGATGTTATTTGTGTATAATTGACCAATGGCGTTCTCTCATGAGTACAAGGCAGCCAACATAAACACAGGTTAACCAACTTCGAAATTTCAACTGAAACATTTCATTAGGTACGGTACTATAAATATGCCCATGCATCTTTATTATCACAACCTATTTTAAGTCTACCATAACGTAAAATAATTAGAGAAGAAACATTTGTAATAGAACAAAAATGAACACAACAGTAGTTATTGAATTGAAGCATGAATATGTAGTGTGTAATACAACCAATACAGCAATAAAATATGATTCGCTTCCGATCGGTGTTCAAAGATGCAGCTATTGAAAGCCACGTATTCTCCTTCATTTTCTCATCTTTATACGAGGCGCGCCGCTTATCGTAAACGTGAGGATTTTCCTCAACACTCAATATTAGAATCTCATCAAATAAAACTTGCTCCATGATGCACAGCACAGAACAAAATAATGCATAGGTTATGTCACGGTCTTCTTGCTACAAAATATACGACGACAAAATAGCTTTTAGATGGCAATAGAATGAATCTAGTGGGCTGTGATCGGAAACGTGAACGCCAAAGTTGAAACTTGGCCAACTCTCCGTTCCCGATCTCGGGCTCCGGCAAGCTTTTCGTTAATTGTGAATGCCCACATTTAAATGTACACATTTTAACAATTTTACCGTTTTCGTTTTCGTTCCGATTCTCGTTTCCGGTTTATTGTGAACCAGCCTTAAACCTTGAGCAATCATTAAGATAAGTATGACCCACAAAAACCCCAGTAATTTAAAGTTATTAATCCACCAATAACAATTCCCATATGAGCTACAGAAGAATAAGCAATTAAAGACTTCAAATCCGTCTGACGTATACAGATTAAACTAACAGGTAAAATATTGGACACATGTAAATTCCCCTATGTTCAGAACCATTATGTAGCATTATCCAGAGAAAACCACGAGGAGGCTATTCTGACTGGCCTGGAAAGATTATTTCTGTTGTCCTTACGTCAATGATTCAATGATCTTAGTAAAAAAGTTACAACAGGAAAGTCTTCACGAAGTCAGACCGAGATGTTTGACCATTGTTATATTTTTCTACTAATACGTTCCATAGTTGTTATAGATATTTTTACCGTAATGAATGATTGTTAACACTCTGTAAACTAGAGATGAACAAACCTAACTGCAGCTCTCGCTCGCTGTGTTCGTTGCATTTGTCTTTCGAGTCTCGTCTCGTCACTCTCGTGCGCTTCGAGTCTCGCTCATCATTCTCGAAATAGCATTTGGTGGAAATATTTCGTAACTTTGAATAACATACGAGGCGTGTTCTTAAAGTAAGTTCCATTTTCAATTATAGCTGTCGCATAGCTGCAATCGTTATTTTGCGCATGCGTGTTTTCTTTGCGTGGCAGAGTGTACCTAGAGATCAGCCCTCGTAGAGACGAACCAAGCCAAATACTCTTTTTGAATAACATTTATTGGTCCGTGGACCGATCGGTTAGTCAGTTATTCGTTCCGTCGATTCGTTTATTGGTCAATTCGTTGGTTTGTCTGTTCATGATTAATCTATCGATCGGTCAGTTCCATCGTTAGTCAATCGGTCGATCGGTTCATGATTAGTCTATTGACCTGCCAGTTCGATGATTAGTCAATCGATCGGTCGGTTCATGACTAGTCTGTCGATCGGTCATTTCGATGATTGGTGAATCGGTCGGTCGAATCAAGATTAGTCTATCCATCGGGCAGTTCGATGATTAGTCTATCGATCGGTCATTTAGATAACTGGTCAATCGGTCGGTCCATGATTAATCCTTATCGTCCATATCTTGGGTCATTATTGTGATCCTTATTGTGGTGCTTGTCGTGGTCGGTATCGTGATTGTTATCGTAATCCTTGTTGGTCGTTGTTTGTTTTGCCTTTGTTCTTGTCGTGGTCCTTGTAATATTCGTTGTCTCTTCCGTTGTTCTTACCGTGTCCTAATTGTCTCTCGTAGTCCATATCATGGTCCTGGTTCTTGTCGTGATCCTTTTGATGGTTCTTGTCTTTGTCCTTTTCGTAGTTCTTATCTTTCTCATGGTCTTTATAGTGTTTGTCGTGACCCTACATTTATCATATCATAGTAACATTGTTTTTCCTCTTTGATTAGTGATTTTTTTCCACACGGTTCCTTCCAATCATAAAAGAGAAAAAATAACGGACATAATCAGGGACCTCTACCAGTCCTCAGACAAGCTGTGCATGCAGTTTCAGAGCTTCAGTCCGTGTGTGTGGTTAGTTGTGATCAGTTGAAATGATTAAAGTGATCGAGCACCCCGCCGACTGTGAGATGCGCTCTGTTATCCGTTTCTTGAATGCGAGAAACATCAAACCAGCTGACATTCATCGTCAACTTTGTGAGGTGTGTGGTGATGATGCCATTAGTGATGGAATGGTCAGGAGATGGGTTACGAAGTTCAACGAGGGCCGCGTCTCTGTGCATGATGAGCAGCATACCGGTCGGCCATCTTTGATCAATGACGATTTGGTGCATGCCGTCGATAAAAAAATTCTTGAGGAGAGGAACAAATTGACCATCCCCCTACAGCCCGGATTTGGCTCCGAGTGACTTTCATCTCTTCCTGCACCTCAAGAAGTTCCTCGGGGGTCACACTTTAGATGGCGACGACACCCAAAATCTCATCTCGAAATTTGTCTGGGAAGAAATTGGCCATCCCCCTACAGCCCGGATCTGGCTCCGAGTGACTTTCATCTCTTCCTGCACCTCAAGAAGTTCCTCGGTGGTCACACTTTAGATGGCGACGACACCCAAAATCTCATCTCGAAATTTGTCTGGAAAGAAATTGACCATCACCCTACAGCCCGGATTTGTCTCCGAGTGACTTTCATCTCTTCCTGCACCTCAAGAAGTTCCTCGGTGGCCACACTTTAGATGGCGACGACACCCAAAATCTTATCTCGAAATTTGTCTGGGAACAAATTGACCATCCCCCTACAGCCCGAATTTGGCTCCGAGTGACTTTCATCGCTTCCTGCACCTGAAGAAGTTCCTTGGTGGTCAACGTTTTGATGGCGACGACACCCAAAATCTCATCTCGAAATTTGTCTGGGAACAAATTGACCATCACCCTACAGCCCGGATTTGTCTCCGAGTGACTTTCATCTCTTCCTGCACCTCAAGAAGTTCCTCGGTGGTCACACTTTAGATGGCGACGACACCCAAAATCTCATCTCGAAATTTGTCTGGGAAGAAATTGACCATCCCCCTACAGCCCGGATTTGGCTCCGAGTGACTTTCATCGCTTCCTGCACCTGAAGAAGTTCCTTGGTGGTCAACGTTTTGATGGCGACGACACCCAAAATCTCATCTCGAAATTTGTCTGGGAACAAATTGACCATCCCCCTACAGCCCGGATCTGGCTCCGAGTGACTTTCATCTCTTCCTGCACCTCAAGAAGTTCCTCGGTGGTCAACGTTTTGATGGTGACGATGAAAAAAGCAGTGCGGGAGTGGTTCGCATCGCAGGCGGAGGAATTCTACAACGAGGGGATAGAAAGACTTGTACCACGATTCGACAAATGCCTCACTAATGGTGGAGATTATGTTGAGAAGTAATTGAAGTGTGGGGAATACAATGCAACAAAAATGGTTTGTAAATATCTTCCCGTTTACTTACTACACCCTTTTGGAACTTACTTTAAGGACACGCCTCGTACATCATTGAAATAAATAACATTATAAATCTTTAATTGATACAAAAAGACAAAACAAAACAGTGTTATAGTTATCAAAATGTTCTGGTTAGCTCTTAGTAATAATTTATCTGTGAATATACAAGAGAACAGAAAGATACTTCACAAAATGTGGTCGAAAGTAATCAATTTTTGCAACATGAAATATAAATTAATGAATTGTTATTAATAACTGCGTAACATATACGAAAAATGACAACTGTTGTGAAACTTCACGTTGCTGTCTTCGTTGCGCAAGCAAAAGCTTTCAATGCTTTATCTTCAGAAACTTCATAACCTGCGAAGTGTGAACTGTAGGCTATCTTTTATTATTATCATCATTCCATTGTTTCGGCGTGACAGAGTTTTCTTGCAGAGATGAAGAAACACAGATGTCTGCATTGTCCAGCAAAAAAATGAAAGTAGTTTTGGTACAGTTGACAACTGTTGATTGGGAGGAAAAAAAATGAAAGCGACGTAATGAAAAAAAAAACTCTCTTTTCAGCAGTGATCTCTTAACGAAAGAAAGTCACATCTAAAGAAGAAAAACTTTATTAACTCAGCAATAAAAGAGTTTAGAAAAATTATAAGTTATCAGCAACTCTTTCTCTTTTACATAATGTCATTTATTATTAAAATCATGCTGGTAGAACCTCAAATTTGAAATTAAGTCAGTGAAGTATTGCATAAATAAGTCGACAATATTTACTTCATACACCAATAAATAATTTAGTTCTGAATTCTAGCGCTAAGTTGAAAAATGGGACTTACTAAGTGACTAGCCCATTTTCAAACCTATTTTTCTATATGCTCCGTTTTCTAAAAAAAATAAACTCTTTATTGGATAAGCAGATGTGGCCAAGTACAAGTTAGCAGTACTAAAACAAGTACGATGCAGTTTGTGAAGTGTTTTGTGGTTTTCACAACATGACCTCTGCATGATTAGTCCTTCTTGATCTCAGTGCCTCAATTGAATCACTAAATACGAAAAGGGAATAAGTCACCTTCAGTTAGTTTTGAGAAAAATATAAATAACTTCTAAACACAATGAAATATAAACAAATTGTACCGAAAATATTTCTATGAATCAATCATGACTACACAAGATATTTATATAAAAGACATATGTATTTGTCAATTTATCCTGCCCTATAGAAACAATTTTTGTCTGTGGACTTGTTACCCTTTCATATCTAACGAAATATGTTGTAAAAATATTAAATAAAATATATCGTTATCTCTATTATTCAAATCAAAACTTTATTGTATGCCGACTTACGAACAATAGTAGGGTGTTGCACTTACAAACATTGAAAACTATCAGTTATTACATAAACCAAAAAAAAAAAAAAAATTGTGTAGGGATTGTATTCCTTTCATGTCTAACGAAATATACTGTGAAATATTAAACAAAATGTATCGTTATTTCTCTTTTTGAATATAAACACTGTATTGTGTACCAATTTATGAACAGTAGTAGAGAGTAGCACATAGAAACACTGAAAGCTGTTGACCAAACAATGTACCTTGAATTTTCTTATTAATCTTCAGTGTTGTTATCAGTGTTGTTGGGCCAATAAATGATCTCATTCCATAATTCTTTCACTTCTTCAGGTATGTACTTCACCAGTTTCTTAATGTCCTCAATTTTGAGTTTGTTAATCTGTCATTATGTTGCATATGTTCTATGGGAAAATTGGGAATAACCTTTTTCCTGGACTATTACACTTTTACTACGTCACACTACTTTTGACCGATAAAACGGTACGAAAGGACGTCTTTCAACCAATCTTGGCTGCTTATCGCACAATTTTATAGCGTCCCTAGCATTTGTTTAATTTTATCGCGTACCTAGCATTTGTTTATTTTTATTACTACCCTAGCATTTGTTTCTTTGTTGCCAACATTTCAAACTGCACTGGTCTGGACGTCAAAAAACATAAAATTACAAACCACTCCAGTCGATGCACAGCACTTTCAAATATGACTCGTATTGACATTCAGGATCAAGAATTAATAAAGATCACTGGTCATATATGAAGAGCACCATTCGGAAATCCTGAATAACTTGAGGGATACACAATGTACACCAACGAGTTCACTTCTTTTACGCACACGTCCAATATAACATCAACTGAACCACAAACCACTAAAACATTCAAATTTGAAAATTGTACTTTCAATAATTGTTTCTTTTAAAATTATTCATGTTTATTTTTTATTTCGTCATCGTTAATTAAAACGTTTCTTGTTTATTTCATCATCCCTAATTAAAACTTTTCTAACACTTGTTTATATTATTTAGGTTATGTTTGTTATAGCTTCTGCTATATGATATTATGGATAGTCACGTATCAGAGATTGTTTAATACTAAGATTTATTGAAAATCATCTGTCAAGTGACGTTGATTACTGGGATCCGGATTATTGAAGTGGAATGCAAATGTTTTAATAAAAATGAAACTGAATCAACAAAGACATCTTGACAAGTAACCGTCCAGAGAGTTCAATGAAGATTCCATAGTTGGCACAACTGATAACAAGAAAACATAATCATAAAACACTACTGCCATCTAGCGTAATGTTGAGATGGTACAATAATACATTTGAAGACAGTTGTATTTTCATAAGTCAATTAATATTTTATTATATTGGAATACTTTGTTACTTCTAATCTTTATATACTTTCTTCTAATCGTGTCATAGTCCATTAAATCCCACTCGAGTTTTGACTTTCTCTAGATAAATCAAAACCTCTAGTGAGATTACTGTTGACAAGAACTCAAAAGTGTGATAGATCAAATCATCGATGTTCTCATATGCCATAATTCTGCCAGAATATGAGCTGTCATACACACACGTGAAATACTGTGGAATATTAAAATTTATATTTTTATGGGTGGGATGGTTCGTCCAATGGATTCTATTGGAAGCGTATTCTTCTCCTCTAGATGCCAGGAATAACAAACTTGAATTCCTTATGAGAAGGGAACAAGTCGTGGACTAAGCTTCTTTTCAAAGTGAACATGAAAATTAAAGTGTTGAAATCTAGACTAAGGAGATGCGGGACCTGTTTCCTTTTAATGCAGAATGAAAGAGCATGCCTAAATTAGTATGACTACAGTCTTAACTCATTTTTGCCAAAACTGTGACTTAGTCGCTTTTCATATTTAGTGTTTCAATTAATGTTAGAAGTAAACGCAAGAAGAGTTTGCCACGGAAAGCTGCGCGAACTTTCGGAAACGTTCGGGTGCACTCGACCTCGCTTCGATTCGATTGGCAAACTGTCGTCAGTTCTCAGTCGTCTGCTGGCTTGATGTTTCGAGTGAGATTTATCACAGCGACTGTAACGGAACCTAAAAAAGATAACATTGTTGAAAATACAGAAGCACGAATTCTTTTACATATAAAATCAGTGAATGAAATTACAAAGATGTTATAAGAAATATGTGATCGTGTAATAATTGATATTTGACATTGTAATAAAATACTAATAACTAATACTTGTGATTTTATTAAAATGTTCTGATGACTAGCGTGGTACTATGGTCGATTTATTTTAATCAGTATATACTCCTTACGTTACGAGCGGAGCCTGTTTCGTTTTTCATACATTTATAAACGTTATAAATAATTCCCTAGTTTGACTGTGTAACGTTTCATTAGCACTTCCTAATTTAGAGCCAACGGGAGGCATTGTTAAGTACATAGAATGTTATACAGAACTCTGTTATTTAACAAACACACTTTGAACTGCATAAAAATCCTGATATGAGGGATAAAACGCAGAATATGTAACGCATACGCTGGCTTCTACATGGTCTGCACAATACACTCCACGATACGAACAGCTCAAGACCGCGCTTTCGAATGCGCCCTGTAATCAGCATTACGTGATTCATAGCAGCCCTGTAACGAGCATGACGGCACGAGGACCGAATATCGTCTCTGCGCATCAGGCAAATGGGCAAGCTTTCTTTGCGCTTCCTCTACTTTTTGTTATAAAGTTTGATAAACTACAGTAGAAGAAAGAATGTAGGATTATCAGCTGTGGAAACGAAACTTTGGAAACGTCCTACTACAATGTTCAGAAAATATCGTGTCCGGAATTAAACAACAACAAAGGGGAAAGAAAATAATACACAACATCCACAAAAACAACTGCAAGGGCAGCGAGTGAGCAACCACAAATTGCACTGCATTGGCTTCACCTGGGGAACAAAAACAGAAAGACCGCGGGAGCTCGATACAAAGCATTCATGACGTCATGCAAAGATTAGGTCTTGGCTTGAAAATGGGTAGTAGTTGAATAGATAATTCTGGCGTCGGCGAACGTAAGTTGCCAACAGAAGTTACAGAACCGAGTACCATCAAGAAGTGTGCACTCGCTTTCCTTTCTTTGCTTGCTTGCTTGGCTCGCTTTATTGGTCTGCTTATTTTGAGTCAATGCGGACTTCCAAAGCCATTATGTACTCTGAGAATGCAGTTTACCAAGAGTTCAAGGACGCCCTTTCAAAAGTGATGTTTCATTCCAGTCCTTACACCTATATGAAGCCCCCCTGATGTTTATATAGAAACCTAATGTCTGTCAAAATGTCAAGTTTTTTTTTAATTCAAACCCAATCTCTCTGTCTTTCAAATTGCGGATTATATAACAATTTTTCTGCTATGAAAACTTAGTGAAAAATTACATTTTTTGTAGGAGAAAACTTAATTACTCTAGAATGAATGTACTTAGATCAATAAATTTTGGGATAGAGTTATAAATATCTCAAAGTCTTCTATGCAAATATTACTTTTTGTATATACGAATTGTGACTCATCGTTAACGCATTAAAATCTAGATTTTTTCTTTATTTTCCTTAGGAGAAATTGTCATTTTGTAAAATTCTCTTGAGTTTGAAATTCGCAGAAAATTGATCCAGGACCGCCACTCCATTTACATAATAATAATAATAATAATAATAATAATAATAATAATAATAATAATAATAATAATAATAATTTATTTTAGCTGACAGAGTTAAGGCCGTAAGGCCTTCTCTTCCACTCAACCACCAAAAAGTATACATACATATGTATCGACTTACAAAGAATTCAACAATTTGATTTAGATAAGAGCTACATGTATACAAGAGTTATTTACGAATTAAACAACAAAATACTATGAATTATTAATTAAACACTGAAATAAACTGTGTAGCAGAATTAAGCTAAAATACGTAGAATGTTAATATATTTCAAATAATGGTAGATAATAGAAAGAGATTATTATGAGACAATTTTGAAAATACAGCACTATCAGGATGATGTCTAAAAGAAAGAAGTAACAATGTAGTCAGTGATAGTTTAAGTCAGTATGAATGGAATGAAATGCTAATAAGGTTATCTTTTAAGCTGTTTTCAAAAGTGTTTATTGTCTTGCAGCCTCTAATACTTTGTGACAGGGAATTCCATTGTCGCGAGGTGGATACTGTAAAAGATGATGAATAACGAGATGTTCTATGAAAAGGTATACTTAACGGCCCACAGATAAGTGATCTGGTATTTACGTCGTGGTTACAGTATAGATAAGAGAAACGAGACGAAAGGTAATTTGGTGTTGAAGTGTGCAGAATTCGAAAGAGCAATGACAAGGAGTGTAAAGTTCTGCGTTCTTTAAGTCGGAGCCACGAAAGACTTGCGAAGGACGGTGATATGTGATCATATCGTCGGATGTTGCACACGTATCTGACGCACATATTCTGAACTCGCTGTAACTTGACTGACAGTTCAGAACTTAGGTCACTTAACAAAACGTCACAATAATCGAAATGCGGCATTACTAGGGTTTGTACTAGGGTAAGTTTTAGTTGCTGGAGCAAGAAGTTTCTTTAGAACAACATTAGAGTTGTTACTACTGGTCAATCAGCTTATTCCCTTCATTTTAGTACACAGTTATGGATTTTGCTACAAGTGTGGAAAGGTTAGATTTATTCCTTGAAAAGAAAGTGAAAATGGGTCGAAATTCAGGAGTGTGGACGTGAAGTGGCAGATTATTGTAATGTGCAAGACTGACTTGATATGATATCTAACTCTACCACAAAATTCATTACTCTAAATACATCCATTCTGAAGTAATTATTTTTTTCTTACAAAAGAAATGTAAATTGTCACTAAGTTTTCGTAACAGGAAAATTGTTATAAAATCCACAGTTTGGAAGATAGAGAGGTTTGGTGTAAAGTGAAAAACTTCATTTTTCACAGACATTTGGTCCCTTTATAAGTATCAAGGATTTAACATAAGTATAAGGACAGGATTGAAACATCTCTTTCGAAAGGGTGTCCTTAAACTTCTGGTATGACCTGTACAGGAAGAGAGAACGTTCTCGTTTTATAAACGTCCGCGTTATTCTTCACCATAACTATATCACACATGCATGAGAAAATGTTGAAACGTGTTCCAATGTTTCCATTGGGAGTTATTAGAGAAACATATCGATTTCATTTAAGCCGTTTTCATTCTTCATTTCCAAATACAGTTCCATTTTGAGCCTCAGAGATTTTCATCTCATGTGTCCTTTCGGATTAGATTCTAATCGACATTCATTCTTTCTTTTAAAACATCGTTTCACGTACGATGAAAATTGACGTTTTACGGCTTATTACAAAAGCAGATAATTAATATTATCTCTACATCCGAGATTAAATAAGTAATCACACGGTCCGAGAGATAATGCATTTGTGAAGGAATTATGTTGAATATTTCCCTCGCATATCTACTATTAATTCATGGAATGCTAGGATTCTTTGAATTTAAACCAATCGGAGCTATCTACCACTTCAATATTATCGTTCCTGTAATAGGTTTATTTGACTTGGGGTTTATTAAATGAAGCATTAATTAGTTTATTTAAAGATCTGTAAAAGCTTTAATGTTTTAAGAAATTCTTTAATTACATGAAAACAGTAGAATAATAGTTGAACAATATAAGAAGATGTCAATTGTTTTAGTGGCCTTTTATACAGTTACGAAGGCCATCTATATTTTAACAGTTTCACATTCTTAATTTCATTTTATCGATAATACTTTCATTCGTTTCCTCCAACGTAGAAAATTTACAAGGCCGTGGCTCGTTGTAGGCAAAGGATAATTAAAAATACGCATGCTCCTAGTGAAACAAAAAACAGACAGTATCTATGTGCAGAATTTATTTATTTCTCTATTTGTCATTAATTAAATTAATTGGTAAATACAAATAATGCATATAAATATGAAATACAAACAGAATGGAATAATAATAATAATAATAATAATAATAATAATAATAACGTTACAATAAAAACAGAGGATATAATAAAGTTTAATACATTTGAGGACCGAATGAGCAGTGCTCTTGTTCGGTCACTGTTCAGAAATATTATTTCTTATAATATGAATAAAGAAATAAACTACAAACTAAAATAAGATCAAAGCTGCAATGAAATCACATAATATAATATTAATACGGAGAAGAAGTTATATAATTTTGTACGGCAATCAAATATAACAATTTATGGAAAAAAGAAATTAAAAATAATAGAAAAATAATATGATATATCCTAATAATTGATTTATACATAGGGGAACATTGGGCAGGACGGGGTAGTTAATGTTTGAATGTTTTTATTTGGTAACAAATAATGTAAATGTATGGGTTTTATGACATATGCTTTTATTACACTGTAAACAAGTAAAAAATATGTACTTCAAGTGAAATCCGGTCATTATAACCTTAAAATAAATTAGTTTTTCGAAATGTGTGTTTTGCCCCGTTCTGCCCCACGTATGGGGCAAAATGGGGTATCTATTTTTTTAATAATTAAATGGCAAAAGTGACAAAAATTATATACTGAAAGTGTGAATACTATAAGATTTCACAAATTTACTTGAGAAAAAGTCATTCGCAAAATACGCAAATGTGCGTGGCATCCTCGTCTTCACTATCTACTCCTTCGCAACAATTGTGAGCCCATTTCAGACATGATACGCATCTAATCCAACCTTCTTCTGACAAACAACAGAACGAACAACCCATTACAGGAGGTGAAATTTAATTAAATATGACTTGGGGCAGGATGTACTGCCCTGTTATACCCCACCCCGTTTTGCCCCATAGTCACAATTTCTAAGTTATGAGGTATTGGCAGGAAAAATAACGCACGAAATTTAAGAAAGTTTCGGAATTAAAAGCAGGTAAGCACTCTATAATATGACATTAAAATAGATTATCTAAATAAATCTCATTTCTACTTACGTCTGACGAGAGAACACTTTAAAGTTGCAAATGAATGATACAATATGATGCAGCAACCGAATAACATACAACAGATGCAAGGAATGGCAGTAAGTGTTGTGTGATGATATATTTACATGAGTTGACGAAGTTCTAAAAAAAAAAAAAAAATCGGTAGATTGCACTGCTTGTTGGGAAGATAGAGGCTATAGCCTACCCCGTCCTGTCCCCTTCCCCATCCTGCCCCATATTCCCCTATATAAATTTACTTAATTTTCTTATTGTATTTCAATAGTTACATATTGAAAGTTTTGGATGCAATTTTTTACAAAATTAGACAACCGAGGGCCAAAATTAATGCTGTTCTTTAAACCAGCAGATTCTACTTATGTTAAATTATATTCGGATTGACACACTTATCTATACTAATAATAAATCTGTAGCCGAAATTTTTCTGGTAATTTTCGATTTTCCAAAAATAATTGGTTCCAACATATATAATTAACTACCCTGAAACCGAAAATCGCTTTTTTGAAATTTTTGTTTGTCTATCTGTCTGTATGTTTGTTACTTTTTCACGCAATAATGGCTGAACGGATTTCGATTAAAATTGGAATATAAATTAAGTCCGTTGTAACTTAGATTTTAGGCTATATGACATCCAAATTCATTATTTAAAAGAGAGGTTATAAGGGGGCCTGAATTAAATAAATCGAAATATCTCGCTTATTATTGATTTTTGTGAAAAATGTTACATAAAAAAATTTCTTTAAAACAATTTGCGGTAAGTTTTATTCTTTGAAAAATTTTGATAGGACTGATATTTAATGAGATAAATGAGTTTTAAAATTAAAATAACTGCCATTGAAGGCCGTGTAATGAATTAAAAAACAAATTACTTCGTCTATAAGGGGCCTTGGACAGCAACAATCGAAAGCTATGAAAGATAGCCTACAGAAAATGTTTCTGCGTTTCTATGGAGTAATATCGGAAGCTAAATTAACCGATTTGTATAATTAATTATTAATTCACCATTGGAAAGTGTAGTTTCCCTAGATGGACATAATGCTATAATGTTATCACAGTAACTTCTGAGTGAATCGAGGATTGGTAAGATTAAAATAGATTCTTATGCACAGAAAACTTGATAGGGTATTCTGTATATTTGTTTCCTGTTTTTCCTAAACTAATTTTTATGACCAAATGAGTGGTCTCTGGATCAAAATGATCGCATTTTAATTTTTTAATTCAATTTAAATTAAGTAACATAATAAACGATTTATCCTTCTATGAAACACGAATGTTCCCTATATCAAATGTCCTATTTTAATTATATAATTAGTTTATATTTATTTCTAATGGGTGCAGCGGAGCGCACGGGTACGGCTAGTCCATAATAAAATCGCATATATTAACTGACAGTTTTGTGCCTAAAATGAAGTCAACAAATACATACAGAGGCTTTCAGAATATGCGGAATCTACTTCAGGAATTACTTCAGAATCTATTTTTTTTTAAGTTCATATAGACATGCGTTCTAAATCTCTTTATTGCAAGTTGGAATTGTTTCTATGTCACAATAATCCCTTCAATAACCTAAGTTAGCATCTCTGGCTCTATACAATTGCTGGCAAGCAGTGTGCATGATATCGTGAGATAAACTGAGGCATGAAAGCCTTGCTTACCGTCACAATCGCGTTGTGTGCAGTCATTTCAATTCTCTTGACAAGATCAATACGTACTATTGCAGTATATTGTGTATTCATATTGAGAAATGGTAGATATATCTCATGTATGGACGTTTTGAATGCCGTGGGAATGAAATAGATCGTCTGTATTCCAAAAGCTTTCCTAATCGATATTTTTCAAATGTGAAGACGGTTCAGAGAATGGATTAGCAACTTGGTGATACTGCTTTGTGTAAAATCGAATTTCAAATAGTGGGAGACCTTTGAGTAACACAATAGTTTTTTAGAACACCGAATCCCCAATCACGTTGAACACAATGATAGCAACAGCAGCTTGAAGCTAGCAACAGCAAAGGATTTATATATGAGAATTTGGAAGGTTTCACGCTATCGGCAGCTGCATACATGTCACATTCAATAAGGATTTGGACTTACTGAATCTGACTCCCCCCCCCCCAAGGGAAGCTTCTTTACTTGAACCCTACAGATGTGTTCTAGTGATCTGCAGTTCATACAATAATTCACTATAACAATTTCATAACATTCAAAAATGTGCTGAAGATGTAAAATAATTTTTATGAAAATTCACGCACTAAAAAGAATTCGAAATTTCCTTCCGTTGCTTCTCAAGAAGAATTTAGTGCAGTCGCTCTTGATGCCTCATTTTGATTACTGTGACACTCTCTACACGGACCTTAACATGAGACTGATAGACAGACTATAGCGTGTTCATAATGCATGCGTTCGATTTATTTGCAACGTCCGTAGATCTGACCGCATCACACCTTCACTAAATATGCTGTCCTGGGTTCGTCTCAAGAGCGAAGAACTATTCACTCTCTCACTTTACTCTTCAATATTCTTAAAACTCTAACCCTAGCTACCTAGCCTCTCGTTTTCAACATTTGTCCTCATATCACGAAATAGATACTCGCTCACAACACCATATCACACTCTCCATTCCTAAACACAGAACATCCTTCTACTCTTCATCTTTCACCGTCTCTGCAGCTCATCTCTGGAACTCTCTACCACAACATGTCAGAGACTGTCGGACATTGTCTAGTTTCAAAAATAAATTAAAATTGCACTTTTTGAATTAGATTCCTTTCAGTTATAAGCCCTTTTCTCTGCCATAGTTTTGTAAAAATATAGGCTATATATTTCTTTCCTTCCTTTCCCCTTTTTGTTCTCTTTATCAGCCGATGAATTTATTATCATAGCCTTTTTATTGTGAATTTTATTTAATTTTCTTTTTTTCTTTTATATTATTATTTTATTACATTCCATTTTGTTATTTCCACCTTACGTTTTTCCATATTAACCATCTGTACTAAATGAGTTGCTTTTACTGTATCCCAATGTATTTTACTTTCTTTTTTCTATTTTTGTATTATTTTCATGTTGTTTAGTGTCGATTTTATTATGCTATTATTATTATTTTTTTGTAATATGTTGGTATTCTATTCTTTAACTTTTTGTTAAATTTTAACTGCTTGTATGCTTTGTAACCTGGTAGAGTGTAAGAGAAGGCCCTATGGCCTTAACAATGCCAGTATAAATGAAGAATTATTATTATTATTATTATTATTATTATTATTATTATTATTATTATTATTATTATTATTATTATTATTAAGATGTTCTTCATACTTACTGAATCAAGAGACCAAAAGCATTTCAGTATTGATTTCTGATCAAGGATGCTTAGCTATGACTTAATTACGTTTGTTGTCCTGCTGGAAGATTGATTGATATTGATTTATTTACAGAAAATTTCAATGTGCTGTTGGATGGAGTACCATATGGTTAGTGTTTGAATTGAAGGGTTTAGAAGTTGGGGAATTTCCTCCTCCTGGGCTTTTTTTTCTCCAGTTTCTGCATTCCTGTATTCATTCACAACATTTCAATTTCTTTTAAAATAGAGATTTATTTTATACTTCTCAAGGTAAGGAAATGGATAGGAAATAGATAGAAGAGCTCTGAAGTGTCGAAATAGGCAATTTTGTCCGAACTATGTGGTGAATTATCATTACCATTATTATTATTATTATTATTATTATTATTATTATTATTATTATTATCATACAAATTTTTGTAGAACATGCGTATTAATAATAATAATAACAATAATAATAATAATAATAATAATAATAATAATAATAATCAAACGATTAGGGAAAACACGGAAATTTTACTTGAAGCAAGTAAAGAAATAGGTTTGGAAGTAAACCGCGAAAAGACGAAATATATGATTATGTCTCGTGACCAGAATATTGTACGAAATGGAAATGTAAAAATTGGGTTTATCTTTCGAAGAGGTGGAAAAATTCAAATATCTTGGAGCAACAGTAACAAATATAAATGACACTCGGGAGGAAATTAAACGCAGAATAAATATGGAAAATGCCTGTTATTGTTCGGTTGAGAAGCTTTTGTCATCTAGTCTGATGTCAAAAAATCTGAAAGTTAGAATTTATAAAACAGTTATATTACCGGTTGTTCTATATGGTTGTGAAACTTGGACTCTCACTTTGAGAGAGGAACAAAGATTAAGGGTGTTTGAGAATAAGGAAAATATTTGGAGTTAAAAGGGATGAAGTTACAGGAGAATGGAGGAAGTTACACAACCCAGAACTGCATGCATTGTATTCTTCACATGACATAATTAAATTCAGACGTTTGAGATGGGCAGGGCATGTAGCACGAATGGGCGAATCCATAAATGCATATAGAGTGTTAGTTGGGAGGCCGGAGGGAAAAAGACCTTTGGGGAGGCCGAGACGTAGATGGGAGGACAATTTTAAAATGAATTTGAGGGAGGTGGGATATGATGATAGAGAGTGGATTAATCTTGCACAGGTTAAGGACCGATGGCGGGCTTATATAAGGGTGGCAATGAACCTGCGGGTCCTTAAAAGCCATTTGTAAGTAAGTAATATACCTGGTAAGGTTTATCTTGTCTCAGTAGCAATAAAACCAAGTCCCTTCAAATGAGGGTGGAGATTATAGGAGGATTGTAAATTTTCAGGATTCCTTTCAAAACCATGTTATTGTGCAGGCTACCGGAACTCAATTTCTTGAAAGGCAAGGTCAGTGACGGAACTACACAGTACAAAGAGAGATATTTTGTAATTTTATTTTGCGCTACAGATTGTATCAATCGGTCCCTTCCGTCACTGGATGGATGGACGGCATCCCTCCACTACCCCATTGCCATAACAATAGAGACGAAGTAAGACATATCTCCTTTCTCTCTCTTTTCACAGTGAGACAAGATAAATCACACAGACTCTAATAATAATAATAATAATAATAATAATAATAATAATAATAATAATAATAATAATAATAATAATAATAATAAAAAAGTAATGTGAAATACTATTATTGCACCTTATCTAAGTTAACAGTTAATTTGTATACATTAGGAATGTAAAGATAATTATATAGGACTGTAATTTATAAAGTAAAAATACAATTATTGTTTAGATGTTTTTGCTATCACTGTTCAACATATGAAGAGAAAATCAATTCAGTAAACTAGTCAAAAAAACACTCAAATTGTTAAATATTCCTTACGATGATTTGATTTAAGAGAGAATTCAATTTACTACGCCTGTTGAAATAGATATTTGTGTATTTTAATTTTGAAAGAAGACACCGTCCAACAGGTTCTAATATCGGCAGGAAGAAGATTCCAGATTCGAGAGGTGTAGATTGTGAATGATTGAGAATAACGACATGTTCTCTGCTTAGGTATAAGAATAATACATACTAGACCATTCTACATAACGTAGAAGCAAAATATTCGTGTTGTTAATTAAAATATTTTCAATTACCATTTGCGATTGTTTATACATTTCTAATTTCGTTTCTTTTTTTCCTCACCATTTTGACTGAATTTTTTTATAAGGGTGTAATTTTATAAGTATTTGTTTCTCCAAAAAATTACCTGCAATTCTTACAGAATTAATGTTTTATTTATTTATTTATGTATTTATTTATTTATTTATTTATTTATTTATTTATTTATTTATTTATTTATTTATTTATTTATTTATTTATTTATTTATTTATTTATAATAAATCTGTAGCCAAAATTTTTCTGGTAATTTTAGATTTTCCAAAAATAATTGGTGTTAACATGTATAACTGTCTGTCTGTCTGTCTGTCTGTCTGTCTGTCTGTCTGTCTGTCTGTCTGTCTGTCTGTCTGTCTGTATGTCTGTCTGTCTGTCTGGATGTTTGTTACCTTTTCACGCGATAATGGCTGAACGGATTTCGATGAAAATTGGAATATAAATTAAGATCATTTTAACTTAGATTTTAGGCTATATGGCATTCAAAATACTTTATTTAAAAGTAGGGTTATAAGGGGGCCTGAATTAAATAAATCGAAATATCTCGCTTATTATTGATTTTTGTGAAAAATGTTACATAACAGAAGTTTCTTTAAAAATCATTTCCGATAAGTTTTATTCTTTCAAAAATTTTGATAGGACTGATATTTAATGAGATAAATGAGTTTTAAAATTAAAATAACTGCCATCTAGGGTGGTGTATTGAAATAAAAAACAAATGACTTCGTCTATAAGGGGCCTTGGGCACAACAATCGAAAGCTATGAAACATAGCCTACAGACAATGTTTCTGTGTTTGTATGAAGTAATATCGGAAGCTAAATTAACCGATTTATATAATTAATTATTATTTCATCATTGGAAAGTGTAGTTTCTCTGGATGGACATAATGCTATAATGTTATTACAATAACTTGTGAGTGAATTGAGGACAGGTAAGATTAAAATAGCTTCTTATGCACAGAAAACTTGATAGGTTATTCTGTATATTCATTTCCTGTATTTCTTATAATAATGTTTATGAACATATTCATTTTTATCTCAGAGAATTAACGAACAACGAGAGTGTATTGATTTAGTATGCAGTAATAGTACGTTAGCTTAGCAATCCATTATTTTATAATTCAAATTTTAACTATGCTCAATTGAATCGTGTTAAAATACATAAAATATATATGCAATAAATGCAATGCAAAAAAATTGGGTAATGAGCCAAGCAGATTATGTTGCGCTGTTGTAAAAGTTGTTCCTCCTGAGATTCAAGAGCTCCCACAACAAATTAAAAACTTTCTAATTCGAGTACATCCGTTATCAACACACTTTTTCATAATATAGTATAGGCCTAATATAAACATAATAATAAATCTGTAGCCAAAATTTTTCTGTTAATTTTCACTTTTCCAAAAATAATTGGTAATAACAATTAAGAAAAATGTTAAAGGAATTGTCATTGCACCAAATAAGTGGTCTCTGGATCAAAATGATCGCATTTTAATAATTTAAATACAATTTATAACATATTAGTAACATATTAAACGATTTATCCTTCTATCAAACACGAATGTTCCCTGGATCAAATGTCCTATTTTAATCATGTAATTACTTTATATTTATTTATAACGGGTGCAGCGGAGCGCACGGGTACGGCTAGTTAATAAACACAATGAAAGATAAACTAGCCCACTCCTGAATGAGTAAGAGTCGTGCTCAGGAGGGGATTCCAATACAGACAAAAATTGAGAGTGAATACAGATTAAATAGTGTTTAATATGTTTAAACGCAAACTATAAATCCAATGCATTTTTTTTATTTTGTTATTAATTTGGAGAGGATTCGTGGTTGAAATATTATTAGAATAAAATTTGTTTAATAATCTGGGACCTTGACTGATGCTATGATAAAAATCTTCATTGGTTTTACATTTTGGTTCAGACAAACGCAGAGAATTCATATTTTTATTCTATATTTATGTAGATACAGTACCTTTCAAAGTTATTAAAATTTCTATGAAAATATTTTAATAAAATAAAGTAACACATTTGTTTAATGTTGAAAACTTTGAAATGTTTAAGCAACAATTCAGTTGCGTAATCTTTGTGCTTTTTAAACAAATTTTTAATGTTTTTTTTCTGTAGTAAAATTAACGGATAAAGGTTGGATTTATAAGTTCCACCCCAACCTATAATACCATACATAAATATAGACTGAAACAATGCTAAATAAGTTACACGTAAACAGTTAAGTGATTGCTATTATTTCGTCTGAATATTATCTGTATTGCTGAACGCTAAATCATTATTAAAACTTTGACGACAGTATTTTAGATAGATAGTCTATATTATTTTGAATTCTCCATTTAGGTTCAGTTCTAGAAGTGAGAGTGGAAGAGTATAAGAAGTCGAGGGTCCTGATACTGCTAGCATCCAGACATATTTCGGATATATCCACGAAATGAGATAGAAAATTGGAATTGAGCAGCTGCTGTGCGGAATTCTGCCTGCCACAACTTCCGCTGCTGAGAGAGGCTCTGCTAAGTCCTGTCATATAACGTTCCGCTTACTCCTTCAATAAACATCTGTTCCCTCTACAACACAGGTCCCCGAACAACGATCGAGATTTGTGGTCCACTCGTGGAAAGCATCTGACATGTTCAGCGCATGTGTATCATCTGGTTTCTTGCAATTACATTCGCCTTTTCTGTTAAATCGTTTACCATGATAGTCTCCCTTATACTGCGTGTTCATTTCAAAGTGTGTCATGACGTCACTGTTGTTGGGTCACCGATTTGAAGCGAGTTTCAGCTTATATGTCAGAGAAGTTGCCTATTATTTAAGGCGTTCTTCAATCTGAACTTGAGAACGTGTACGGTATAACTTGAACGTCGTAGCAACAGATGGCGGTCTGTACGGTCTGTGTGCTACCATAACCTCTTTCGAACTGTGTTTTGCGCCGGCAAGTCGTACGCAGGGTATTTGTTATCATCGGTTGCGTACGGCAACATTCCACAACACAAATCAAATGCTCCGTGTCCGTGTTGACCGTCGAAGTTAATGTCAACAAATACGTAAGTAATCGTCTTAACCCTCTCCCCATATCCCGACAGTACGTATTTCCAAACAGTTCACATTCCTGCCACTACCGGCGTTACCGTACGTATCGGTACGTACTCTTCAGAATGAACGCCGTACTTGCTAGGCAACTTCTCTGCCTCATAGGTTATACACCTCTGCGGAAGTGTAGGAAGATTGAATTCTCTAGGCTCATCGACTAGCCACATGACGGCATACAGCGAGCCATGACACACTTTGAACTGAACACCCAGTAGATTCCTTAATTACTACGACCTTCCAAAGCCATCCAGTCTCTTTTTTTTTCTGGTGTGTAAGACAGATGTCTGCAATCTCAATCCGTGATGCTTTTTGGCTGCAGGAATGTGTCTCCAAAACTGAAAACATAGTGATATGGGGAAAACCTACATACTCATATTGTCTGGGCCAGAGTTCTTTTACGTACAGTTAATATCCTACACAGATTTTTCAGTTTTACATCTTTTTTTTGGAAGTAACCTACCAATAATTGCTCTGGTACTATAAATGTATTTGCCTTTAGCCGACTTGCAATCTGTATACTTAGAAATTAGAGATGAACAAAACTAACTGCCGCTCTCGCTCGCTGTGTTCGTTGCATTTGTCTTTCGAGTCTCGTCTCGTCATTTTCGTGCGCTTCGAGTCTCGCTCATCATTCTCGAAATAGCATTTAGTCGGCGTGGAATAATAATAATAATAATAATAATAATAATAATAATAATAATAATAATAATAATAATAATAATAATAATAATAATAATGTTTTATTTTCACTGGCATAGTTAAGGCCATAAGGCCTTCTCTTCCACTCAACCAGCCTCAATCAATACAATACATATTTAAATTACGAATATTTACACTACACTTAAAAGGTTCTCCAGCAATATTCTTCAGTTAAGTTTTAACGACTAGTAGACTACATATTTATTTAAATTTAGATAAACCTATAAGGTAAACTTAATTTATGAGCTAATTTAATTCAATCAATTATAATTAATTTGAGATTTGAGATAGCTAGTAAAATGATGAAAATTAATTTAATATAAGCTTACTAGAACTATGTTACAGGGAGAAAAAAAAAATATATATATATATATATATATATAAATCTAAAATATATTTCTATAATGAGAATGTTAATGTAATTGCCATTAGAGGTTTTGTAAATCTATTTAGAGAAATTAATGATAATAATAAGAATGGACAGATGTTAGTTTCATTATATGTAATAAATATTAATCAGCAATTAATTTGTTAGGAAGAGTTTCGTAACTTTGAATAACATACATCATTGAAATAAATAACATTATAAATGTTTAAATGAGACAAAAAGACAAAACAGAACAGTACCTTAGTTATAAAAGTGTTCTGGTTTTATTAAGGTGGGTGCTCCTGTTATGGCCATGTTCCTCATATGGCCACCCCCCTATTGTGAGTTAGTTAACCATAAAATCCGCTAAATTGCAGCAGCATCCAGTGAAAGGGCATCCTGGTATGTCACTTGATCGTTTTCCATCCAGTCAGGTTGAGCAAAATGGCGTCAATTGCCTGGTTTGCGGTTTTCATGACTTCTTTTTATTTTTCTCTGGTAAGTCTCCTTTGTTTTATGAATGTTTTTCAAAGACTTGTTCATGAAAACCATAGTACTCCATTCAGTTTTTAATGTTCTGTTGATTGGTGTTGTTTTTGATGGCGTATCTTTTACGAGTTGTTCATAATCAAACGATTTTCGTGAAAGCTTACCTGCTCCTGATATGGCCATATCAAATGACCATGGCCATATCAAGTTCATTTCACTTTTATTTTTTCACGTGACAAATTTACATGCCCTATAGTTGGGATTACACAAAAATTTTGTATTTTAAGAAAAACAACTTAATTTTTTTATGGAAAAACCTGTTTTGACTACACTTTTGAATTATAAAAAAAAAAAAATTAGGTGTCATGTTTATTCATTTCACACCAAAATGATTTAATTTTAGCACAACTGCGCTATCAAACTGAAAACAATCATGATTTGTAGAACGTGGAACAAGGGTGGCCATATCATGTGCACATGTTCCTGATATGGCCACTAGGTAGACTTTTGGAATTTGGGACTTTTTGGACGATTAAGGCTATTTTTATGGGGAAAGGCAATTGTTTTAAGAAAGTCAATTAGACTGAGAACGAGTAAGAAAAAAGTGGTTTACATTTTTTTTTTCAAAATGGCGGCTAGAAAAATTCTCAAACCTTAGCATGGTCATATCAGGGACACCTACCTTATATGATATTACCTATGGTTATATAAATAGAAGAAAAAATTCTCAAATAAATTTGCATTTCTAAGAAACATAAAACATAACGTTAATATCTTTTTACTTGAGATTGCATACTTGATCTCAAGCATATGAAAAGAAAATTCCTAGCCTTTTAATAAGGGTCTAGTATTTAAATAAAGACTGGGGAACGGATTATTATTCACTGAACGGTAGAGATGATGTTTCAAATAAGCTACTTGATTGTTTATACATATATAACAGTTACCAAAGTAGATAGAAGTTCAGTCAGGTATAAACAACTGTGGCGATTCATGGCAGCTTGACGTTCGGGACTTCGGGAGTGATCAATCTCGATATCTCGAAACACTCACAGACTTTACGTCAACGACGCGACTTATACAACATTGTCGTGCGGGTTTTCCGCTTTGCGGGCGCTGTTAGTTTTGTTTACTCGATCGTTGTTCATCTCTATTAGAAATCCATGGCAATCATGAAAATAAGTATATCTTAGAGCACTAAATTCCTAGACGTCAACCACTGGGTCTCAGAGCACTACATTTTGATGTTAACCACTAGATCACAGAGGAGATTCTATATCGCAAAGACCATATTCTACATGTTAATCATTAGATCACAGAAGTCCACTTTTAAGATGTTAACCATTAGACCACAAAGCACATTGTAGATCACAGAGACGACATTCCAGGTGTTAACCACTAGATCCCAGAACACCATATTTGGATATTAACTACTAGGTTACAAAACATCACATATTTTATTTTAATCACTAGATCACAGAGTACATTCTATATCACAAAGACGACATTCTAGATCAGTCATGTCAATTGATGCCCATAGGAGCAAGCGCGCGCTTTAGAGCTGAGGAGAGCCTGAGCGCTTTACAGCGGAAAGGAAAGAGACAGACGAAAGAGGTAGTATATCCGCTTGGTCGAGCTAATATTCAGGGATGGCCAGCACTGATTCAATGGATAAAGGGAAGAGAACTTATTAAAACTGAATCCATGTTAATTTTTAGATATGTCAGAGAAATATAAGTGCATTATAAGAATGTAAGTTTTAATTTTAATGCTCATTTTTCACAAGTTTGATTTTTATATTCAAAAGAAATATTTTCTCAACTTTTTTTTATAGAAAAGTGAAATTTTCAGTTATAGGCCTATTTATTTAGTAGCCTTACAGAATGTTTTCGTAAATCTAATGTACCGTAAATACGTATTATTGAAGATAGTGTATTCAAAATTTTGAAAATATTCGCATGGAAATTGTTTGTAAGGAAATGAATTAACAAAGCAACTACTGTTACATCATAAGCAAAAGATACGTGGCCATGTGTTGTAAAAATGTCAGGTCTATAGCTTCAGCAGATTTCGAGAAAATAATTTAATATTCTGATGACAGGAAGTTGCTCACAAATATCACCTTAAAAGCATAATGCGATAAGAGTTATGTAATATTAGTTACATTTAAAACAGATACAGTACCTAGGTAACTTTGCTTTGTACTGTAATATTGTTTATATTGGTTTATTGATTACTTTTATAAGGCTAAAGGTATCATCAATATCAATTCCAACTTATCATGTCATACTCAATCTCTTTTTTTTTTCTTTATGAATGATGTGTTTCATCCAATTAATACAGTATAATATTATACTACTATGGAATTTATGTGAATATTCCTCCTTAACTCTTTATTATGTTACTAACATTTAAAAAACAACTGCAATATTAAGAAATTGATATTAGTACTTTTGTTTTACAGATAATAAAGATAATATCAAACAGAAAGAAGCCATATAAAAATAACGACATAAAATTTCACGTTCCGTTTGAAGTTTGTGCACCACTATTTTCTTAATCCATATACACAACCCTTCCTCTTTCCATACTTAGCGCTTGATGCCCGCGCACGACGTCAATGTCAGAAAATGCGCTTGATTTGACATCACTGTTCTAGATGTTAACCATTAGATCACAGAGCTCATTTAATATCTTCTTCTGTCCCGAACTCTTTTCACGTTCACCAATCTTGTTAATATAGATAGGGTAAGTGAAAATATTAACGTCATGCAAGTTATAATGCCATCTAATATTTTCTAGTTAGTTAGCCTACGTGAAAATCTACGTTGGCTCTTATATTGACACCCAAAGTTCTGTTCTATTTGCTTTCCTACAGCTTGTAATTTGTTGTATCCGTCTGTTACAGTAGGCCTACTAAAATGAAACATGAAACGAAAGAAGGAAATGGTTAGCTTTCTAATAACAAAAACAAAGGAAATATGAGAAGAAAGTCACGAACAGGGAATTTAGATGATTTACAGTGGAAACGAATCTAGCAAGAATGCAGCAGCTGGGGCAGCGATGACTTCGAACGAGAAATGAAAGAAAGGAATTGTAGGCTACAGCCGGTGAATGGGGACCACGCATTGTGAATACAAACACTAAGTAGCTGTCTAACTTGTATAGGTATTTATAATAATAATAATAATAATAATAATAATAATAATAATAATGGCTTTATTTAGCCTGGCAGAGTTAAGGCCGTAAGGCCTTCTCTTACACTTAATCAGGGTTAAAACTTGCTTACACAGTTGAACATAAAACTGGATCGGAATTAAGTAATTACATACTGATACAATTTAGGTACATAATGAGATCAAAAGAGGTAGTTACATAAAATTTACCTCATAAAATAAAAATAAACATAGTGAAATATATATTAATTTGTTAGAATCAAATACGATTCACATAAAAACAGAAGCCGATAATTCAATAAAAAAAGAAAAATGTACACAGTAAAAATAAAAATAAACACATTAGTATTAGATTACAATTAAATAGGATTTACATAATTAAACCAGAAACCGACAATTGAATAAAATGTACACAAAAAATAGATTAATAATAAAAAACAACACAGTGGGATACATATTGGCGTTAAGTGATAAATAAACACGATTTAGATAATAAAAATAAGAAACAAAAAAAAAATAAAAAATAAAAATAAATACAGTGGAACACATTTGCAACACGTTAGGTCTGGCAACTCATCATAAGATATTTTTCTAATTTACATTTAAAGGAAATTAAAGTTCGGCAGCCCTTGACTTCAGGCGGCAGAGAATTCCAGTGACGAGAAGTAGCAACAGTGAAAGATGAAGAATAAAGAGATGATGTGTGCAGTGGTATTTCTAGCTTGTTATATTGTGACCGAGTATTTAAGTTATGATACCGAGAAAGACTGTGGAATCGGACAGATAAGTAAGAGGGAGTAGAGGTGTGCAAAATTCGGTATAAGAGAGAAAGGGAATGTAACTTTCTCCTCTCATTTGACCTGAGCCACAATAATTTATCGAAAGAAGGCGAAATGTGGTCGTAGTAGCGGACATTACAAATGAAACGAACACACACATTATGAACACGTTGCAGTTTCTGGGATAAATCCACCCCGAGATCTCTGAATAAAGCGTCACAATAATCGAAATGAGGCATAATAAGAGTCTGTACAAGCGTCTGCTTTAATTTAGCTGGATAGTGGTACAATCTTTTTAATGAGTGAAGAGTGGAAAATATTTTGTTGCATGTGTGTTTGATATGCGTGTCCCAGGTAAGGTTAGATTCAAAATGAACTCCCAGTTTTTTATAGTGGAACTGAATGGAATGATCGCTTTATTCAGAGTCACAGGAGGAAGGTTCAGCTTATTAATATCGGGGATTAATCTTTTATTCGAAAATAAGTTGGCCTGTGTTTTATCTGTATTTAAGTTAAGTCCGAATTGTTGAGACCAAGATTTATGACTTAGAGAAAGAAGAAAGATATCATCAGATTACTTTAATGAAATCTAGAATGGCTATAATAAGATTAGTATATTCGTTAAGGGAATTTACAGTGCTAGAGCTAGAGTTAATAGCATGAAATAGTTGACAATACTATATTTAATTCAAATAATTAAACAGCCCTATATGTTTTAAGGAAGAATAATATTAATGCAATCAATGGACTAACTAATAAATTAAATTCCTGTTAAAGGTGCTAGAAAAGAATGCAGCCTTTTTCCAGTTTTATTTAACATATATATATATATATATATATATATATATATATTTCAAATTCAAATTTATACACAGTTTACAATTGAAATGGTACATATGCTCGTGCTCGGGTACAGTCCAGTAGTCTACATAAATTTTACAGGGTTCAAATAATAATGCTGATGATAGAAATAACAGTAACAATAATAATAATAATAATAATAATAATAGTAACCGTGACGGAGATAATAGAAAGATAGTAATAGAAATTAATAATAATAATAATAATAATAATAATAATAATAGTAATAATAATAATAAAACAAAATATTAACAATAATAAAATAAATACTAAGACAGATAAAATAAAATATAAAACAACTTAGCGAGAGTTAACACAACTTAAATAAGCATATAGTAACCAGAAAAAAAATGACGAACTCGAAAATCAACAGAAAAGTTCGTTGTATCGCAGACGACAGCAACCGCCGTATTGACATTGTGTTGTGCATTATTGGTAGTAGAGGGGAGCCGAAGGTCTACATCCTGCCGTTCTCGTCGAATCTACTCGTACAATCATGGGAAGTTAATACTGAAAAACAAAATGTCTACGAGTCAAACTGTTCATTATTACCAGGATAAATACAAATAATACTGAAATATATTAATGAAGTTTCAGTTATAGGTCTCCTCTTTTGTGGAAGAGGTATCATATCAAAATATTTTATGAATGGCGGGGAAATATAAATTTCAAGAACTCTCTAGTGATAGAGATAGTGACAAGTACAATCAAGTGTATCTGTGGCGATGCTAAGAAATCATTTATTGGAAACAGTTCTATAGCAGAGTGGATATCCAAAGAGCGTGAGATAATTATAACCTGAAATAAAATATTATGTACTTTATTACTTTCAGGCGACAGAGTTCTTATGGCTGAAAATGAAGATGAATTGCTGCTTAATGTTTTACACAATATTAATCGAAATTACAACTTGTAAATCTCAGTATGGAAGTGAAATGTTATTACATTCCGTGAAAAATGTCCTATAAAGAAACTGACAGTAATCACCCATCATCGAAGGGTTCCTGTGACCTTGGTAACGACATTCCATGTCTTGGTTAAAGCGTTCACTCTCTTCGTTGCTACAAGCACCATAGTTTTTGGAAAAAGTCCGCGTGTGAGTGTAAAAAATGAATTTTCATTGACGTTTTACACCCCGTATTCTTGCAGTTATCCAGTAGACCAGTCACTATGGAAACATGTTCTTTTGAAAACTCGTTCCACTGTATGTTACATCCAAATACAGAGTGTTACCAGCATAACCACTAAATTATTATACAATTTGGCTGAAAAAAGAGAATAAAAAAGACATAAAAATAAAAAAAATACTATATAAAATCTAAAATAACCCAAAAACCTTATGTGACTTACATGATACAGGAATTCCGAAGACATATTCGGATTCTACAACCACATATTGATATGAATTGATGTATCACACACCAGATCCAAAATGGCTGTCAACCAGTGATTTATTACTAGAGACACTCTTAAATTTTTTTTATTAAATTATCGGCTTCTGTTTTTATGTGATTTGTATTTGATTCTAACAAGATTAATATGTATTTCACTATGTTTACTTTTATTTTATGAGGTGAATTTTATGTAACTACCTCTTTTGATCTCATTATGTACCTAAATCGTATTAGTATGTAATTACTTAATTCCGATCCAGTTTTATGTCCAACTGTGTAAGCAAGTTTTAATCCTGGTTGAATGTAAGAGAAGGCCTTATGGCCTTAACTCTGCCAGGTTAAATAACGCCATTATTATTATTATTATTATTATTATTATTATTATTATTATTAATATTATGTGCGTTATTTGTGGTAGGTCCCTATTGTGTTTTTGCTACCAATAATCATATATTTAGTTTTTTCTTCATTTATTTTCAACCACATTTTACTAACTGTTGTATCTAGAACCACAAAGGTTCTCTTTATATCTTTCTCTGATCTGCCAACAATATCTATATCGTCGGCATGAACTAATATCAGAGTTGATTTGTAGAGTATATTGTGCTTCTAGTTTGTCTATTGGCATCCCTTATTATTTTTTCAAGGGCAATATTAAATAAAAGGCAAGCCAATGGCTACCCTGCCTTAATACATTTGTTACTTTTACATATAGTCATCATTTAAGTTCAAACATAATGAATGTCCCATTTTGTCGCGAGACTATTGATAACCTATCAAAAGAAATCAGGCTCGAATACTGACAAGCGAGAACGCGCCGATCTTTTAGCCACATTCTGGAATTGTTTTCCTTCCTGCATTTTCAGAAATTCTGAATTACTCTGAAGGATATTCCTGGAATACGAGAGATGCTGAAACATTTTCCATCCATATTTTCAAGTTATTTTCGTCCGACAGTTCTCTATGATATCCATTAACAAAACATATTGCTGTAGTGAAGGCTGTTATTAATAATATAGTGGACGCTCGCAATGGAAACGCCCACTAAATATGCAAGGTAACGCACAGTCAATCTCTTATCTTCTCTAATCAAGCTGTGAACGCACGCCGTGTTATGGCGTGTAATGGTTGTTAACTGTCAGTCACACCATTCATTGTGCACCGGTGAAATTCGTCTTGTTTCAATATTCACACACCATTTGGACATGCTACGAACTCTCATAACTAGGGAGCGGATTTTTATGTGCCAAAAAATTTAAATATATTTATTTTTTATGTTCTAAAAAGTACGAAAATATTTGCTAAAAATAAAAAAATATATATATTTTTATTATGACAAAAATACCTTACTTAGCTTGGAAAAAAAATGTTACTAGGTACTCACCAACCACACTTGAGTGCTAGTAGTTGGCCGAGAATTGCAGTGAACAACAAAGGTCATCTCCAAATTCTCCATCACAAATGCATGCCGATTATCTCTGAACGACGACTTATACTGTGAAAACGATCTTTCCACATTACAGGACGTCAGACGTGCATATTTCAAGAGAGGAACGTCACAAACACAAACACCGTCAATTTCACCTACAGGCACATCTTGAGCAACTTTACACTTTTTTATATCCACTGTTTTTCCCAAACACATTCTGGAATTTGTCCCTTAGTACTTGTACTTCTGAACCTGGTAGCGAGTCTAGTGTAATTTCCACGGCACGCACCTCCCTGTTTCAGACAGCTGGTTTGTGGATGTATCGAGTTTTTTATGGTGTCACACAAAAAGCTTAGATTTGCTAACAGGAAAGCCAAATCGTTTTTTAAAAAACCATCTTTCAGTATATCTTGAAAGATATCGATTGACGAAGCCCGATAACAGGAAATCACAACAAGATATATTGCCTTACTTGATAGACATGAGCGAGAGGCGAGAGATTTGTTTAAATTAAATAATGTTCATACCCAGCTCTTATCTGTTGTGTTTCACAAACAAAGCGTGGAATGAAATCATCTTCAGCAACAATAAGCATTCCTAATTATGTGTTGCAAGATCTCTCCTCCTTGTCCATGTTAATTTATTCTCTAATAATAACACTGATATGCTGCCTAGCAGTTCTCAGAACTTGAGGCGATACTATTACGAAGATGGATCACGGATACACCACACAGCGCTTAGAAACACGAAGCAACCAAGAATTCTTAAAAAAGATAACGTACTTCTGAGTGATATAATTGGTTTAGTTTTAAAATATTTAACATTTCTTGTAAAAAAAAATTATTTAAGTAAAAAAAGTCCAAGATTTATGTGTTTATAATAGATTTCCTGAAAATATGTATTTACATAATTTTTTTTTTGTGAAAATATGTGCTTTTATGTGAAATAAAATTCGGGTTTTAAACTTGAAGCTTCATGTTCGGAATTTTTAACTTTGTTAATTGTGTTTTATCACACGCAAAAATAATATTTAATTACATAGGAATCCGCTCCTTATGACTCATAACATCAGCGTCGTAAACTTCCGAAACTTGTTTGTGGATATCCACGTCACATGGCTTTTCGCCAATGAAATTCCAGCGAGTGCAAGTATGTAAGTACTTCATTTCTGTACCAACTTCCCAAACAGTTCGATATTTAAAACCATCATAGGCCTACTAACCCTAGCATGTTTATCAATACCTTTTTGAATATACACGGCAGAAATTAACCACTGCACCAAAATGAATCTGGTACGGTAATAGATGAGGATGAAATTCTTGGAAAACCTAAATAATTTTTTTAACATTCACCGTTTTAAAGGAAATCGTTATGTTTCTATTAGTGCTGTTGATCGATCAAAATATTTAATCGATTAACTATTCGAATTTAATCGATTAATCGATAGATTAATCGAGTCTTGATCGAGTTGAAAGAATGTTTTAATGTACTGTAATACACAATTATTGTTAAATTTAACTTGTGTTCGGTGATAAGCATAAGTATTAAATGTTGTATATCTGTATATATTGTATCGTTATATTACAAAACAACTATTTTAGTTACTTACTAACATATTTATTATGAGGCTTATAATTTATTGTGGCAATTTCTCCAGAAATTTTTTAGGCAAACGTACATAACAAAAAGTATGAAGACTCACCTGGTTCATTATCATTAGTGACAAATATTCAACCATGAAATTACCTGAAATATTACATTTTTTGTGGAGGTAATGTCAACAAACCTTGAGTTTTTTTAGTTTTTAATAATCTGTACACAGCTGTACTATAAAATTACACAATAGAGAATCAGATCTATAAATTCATGGACCTTCGTAATAAGTTTTGAAGTTTTTAGTAACCGTTATTGAGACGTTCTCAGAAAATCATAGAAATCAAGATCGACCTATTGACATTATGATGTCAGGAAATCTTTTGGAAATCCTGGAGTAACGGCCTCCATGATAATGTTTATTTTTAGTGTTTTTTTTTTATTCGGGAAAGCTTTTAGTTCTCAAACTGACGATTAAGGAAAATAATAATAATAATAATAATAATAATAATAATAATAATTATTATTATTATTATTATTATTATTATTATTATTATTATTATTATTATTATTACAGAGCTAAGGCCAGTAGGTCTTCTCTTCCGCCCTGCCAGACTCTAATTCTAATAGAATACAATTGGTTATATAGTTATCACATTAATATCTTGACCATAAAACAACATGAAAGTAAATAATGAAAGTTGGGTAAGTAATATTAGTGTGACAATAATAAACATTGGTAAGAAATAGTGGTGATAATAATAATAATAATAATAATAATAATAATAATAGTAATAATAATGAGGTAATTTAAATATTTTTTCTATGATATATATATATATATATATGTATATAATTTGATTTGAGTTAATTTCTTCCTGTAACCACTACAGGTTGCCATCGACAAAGAGTACCATGATACAATAGAGTAAACTCCTTGAGGCTTAGTGATAAATTGTTGTTAGAGTGAAAAATAACAATTTGAATTATATTGAAACACATGATGTTAAACGAAGTAACCTCAAGGAGATGCGAATTAGTCATGGTCCATATGTATGATGCCTGAAAATAGCTATTGAGCCTTTGAGTGCTGCAATTGTTAGATCTCTTAAAATACTTTTATGCAGGCCAAAAGATTTACAGAAGTCGACTAGGAACCGGGATATGGTCCCACGAGCTCCTATCATTAGTCCCGTAATGAAGATGGATTCCGGATGGTATTTTTCCGTATGAAAACTGATGGAAGGTTCATATATATTCCTTTTTTCCTCGTGTACTTCTTCTGACTGGTATATATATATAACCATTAAACATTGAGAAACCTGAAACAGATATTATTGTTAACAAGAATTGTTAGAAAAATATTTCATTAGTCTATTCTTAAATAGGTTTGATGTCTGACAGTCCCTGACATTACTCGGTAGGGAATTCCAAAGTCGAGGAACAGCCACAGTGAAAGAAGATGAATATGAGGATGTTCGGTGGGAGGGAATGGATAATATTGAGGAGTGTTGTGATCGTGTGTCTAGGTTATGATGGGTGGATAAATAGGAAAATCATATAGAAAAATTAGCATTACACTGAAAACTACTGTTTTTCCGCATATCCTTGGATACCAAGCCTCAAAATTAGGGGTCCTTCATTAAAATCTGTTCAGCCGTTTTCCCGTAATTTCCATCACCATTTCAAATTATATATATATATATATATATATATATATATATATATATATATATATAGATAGATAGATAGATAGATAGATTAGATAGATAGATTAGATAGATAGATTAGATAGATAGATAGATAGATAGATAGATAGATAGATAGATAGATAGATAGATAGATAGATAGATAGGTAGGTAGGTAGGTAGGTAGGTAGGTAGGTAGGTAGGTAGGTAGGTAGGTAGGTAGGTAGGTAGGTAGGTAGGTAGGTAGGTAGGTAGGTAGGTAGGTAGGTAGGTAGGTAGGCAGGCAGGCAGGCAGGCAGGCAGGCAGGCAGGCAGACAGACAGACAGACAGATAGATAGGCGGACAGGCGGACAGACAGACAGATAGATAGATAGATAGAACGTTATCATAAGAAAATGATGTATTAAGCCTAAAAGTATTCGTAAAAGGCTAAGAAATGAGCATTTTACGAAACGAAAGATGCAATAGGAAAAATAAATCTTGATGGAAATATTTAAATCAAGCCATCCATTTGAACAGAACATAACCTATTAGTCTACCAGATTAACACGGATTTTGAGACCTCAATATGTCGAGAGATACGAACTCCGAAGGCCAGAAGTTGAATGAGATTGTTGACTGTCACTCTGCAATTCGCCCCTACATAACTTTGACGACGAGTCAGTGAGGCTTCTGCTAATGCGTGCCGTGTTCATCCAGTCCACGTTGATACCGGCTATAAGGCGGCTATCACCTACGAAAACATGTACTGCCTTTGCACGTATCGAATATTGCCTCCAGCTGGAGTGCATAGAGGTACGAGGTTAGTACCGTAGCACGCGGTTTCCATACAAATTCAGAGCTTTAGCAACAGAGGTGGAAGCACTTCAGACACGTCGTCTCATTGAGGGCAGTCAAACAAGACATATCATTGGAAATGTAATTTCAGCAACCGATTACGCAAGGTTGGTCGAAGCACCCCATATTTATTCTGTGTTTAATTTCCTCCCGAGTATCATTTATATTTGTTACTGTTGCTCCCAGATATTTTAACTTCTCCATCTCTTCAAAAGATAAATTTCCAATTTTTATATTTCCATTTCGTACAATAATCTCGTCACGAGACATAATCATATACTTTGTCTTTTCGGGATTTACTTCCAAATATATCTCTTTACTTGCTCCCATTAAAATTCCCGCGTTTTCCCTAATCGTTTGTGGATTTTCTCCTAGCATATTCACCTCATCTGCATAGACAAGCAGCTGATGTAACCCGTTCAATCCAAGCCCTCTCTGTTATCCTGGACTTTCCTAATGGCATACTCTAGAGCAAGGTTAAAAAGTAAAGGTGATAGTGCATCTCCCTGCTTTAGCCCACAGTCAATTGGAAACGCATCTGACAGAAACTGACCTATACGCACTCTGCTATACGTAAGGTTTTTCCTATATTTGTTTATTTATTTGTTGATTTATTTATTTACTACGTTTATTTATTTATTTACTTGTACTTATTTATTCATGTATTTATTTACTTATTCATTTAATTAATGTATTTATTTATTTATTTATTGGTTCATTGTTTAATTCATTCATTCATAACGTACTGGAAGATTCTGGATTAAATCACGAGGTCAAGAAAGCATGGGGTTCTATCTTCATGCCCCTCAAGCATCTTCGCTACATTCTTCCACGAATGATTCACTTAATCACTTGTAAACATTCTTGGACGAATATACGCACTCAAACATCGCAATAACAGGTCAGAGAATGTTTTCTTTTTTCCTGTATACGCACCGCACTATTCACATTGCTGATATAAGACATGGCACCGGTATATCAGTTCAATTCGCATGAGACCGATAAACATAAACATCTGTCCACTCTTGATGAGAAAGAAACATGGGTATGTTAATACAGCGTCGTAAAATAACCCAAAAACATGGGTATTCCTCGTTGTTTGTTCAGAGATAAATAATAATAATAATAATAATAATAATAATAATGATTTATTTAACCTGGCAGAGTTAAGGCCATACGGCCTTCTCTTACACTCAACCAGGAGTAAAAACTGCGTTACAAAAACACTACAAATTTACAAAGTACACTACAATTTTACACACAAAACTGAACATGATAATAATAATAATAAAATGTAAACAACAAGTAAGAAGAAATCAGACATAATATATAACATAGACAAAGAAAGAAAAAAGCGTAATAAAATGTGAACAGCAGGTCAAAAATACATGAGGCATACAAAGTATAAAAAAATAAGACAATTATTGATAATAATAATAATAATAAATAAGAATAGTAATAATAATAATGATAATAACAATAATAATAATAACAGGCCTAATAGTAATAATAATACTAATAGTAGTAATAAAATAGTGCAGTACAAAGCATACAATGAATACAATATTTTTAAGTACACACAGTAAGGAAAATTATGATTATATAGGCCTATAGTTCAACTTATCACATTAGAGATATGCCGTTATCGGAAAATATGAAAACAAAAATATAAAATAAGTTAAATATCACTAGAACATTAAAAAAATGTGAATACGTGGAAACATGCAATACAACACTTGTCATAATAGTAAGTTAATTTGGCAACTCGTCATAAGATAATTTTCTAACTTGGATTTGAAAGATTTCAATGTTCGGCAGCCCTTGACTTCAGGCGGCAGAGAGTTCCAGTGACGAGATGGCTATGATATATAGTTCTAGACGATTTGTAAATATACAGACTGGAAACGGAATCCCACAATCATCAAGAATCATCCGTACATAAAAATGACACTATGATAAAATTGATATTACCTATCACAGCGACTTTATACATTATAGTGAAATATAGATTAATTTTGGCTAAGTCATTTGAAGCTAAAATATTTTTGCTTTACAAATGAAAGTCTTAAGGATGACAGATATTGACAAAAGAATATTATGTAAAAATAATCCAAATTTAGAAATCTTGTCCCTATTTCGTGAGCACTATCTTTTCCTGATAAAAGTTTGTGTTAAAATTCCAGTTACATTTAGTACTGATCAGAACTTTCAAAATTTTAATACAAGGCACAGATCAGATCTCCATATACAATACACTCTGTTAGTTTCAGCTGTTATAAAAATGCAGTTCACTATTCATATACAGTGTGTTAAAAAGTATCCAATATTTTAGGAGATGGTAGTATGCATCAAAACAAGAAAAAAGTATGGGTCCTACAACACATACTTTCTGAGATCTGAACACTTGTTCACTTCTGCCCTACAATACAGCAGGCTACCAGATTATCATACCGTAGTTGACACCCCTGGCATGGAGTACTGGTACGCCGCAAGAAATACTGAAAATATGAGCGGGGTTCAGCAGAGATGGTGTTGTGAATTTTTGTAATCAGTATGTGTGGGCTGATGAAAATTCCCATGAACTTGATGAAACAAGGCATCAGCACCGATTCTCAATCAACGAATGGACAGGCGTTCTAGGTGATAGATTAAGGGCCATACGTGCTACCACAGAGATTGACTGGGGCTCGTTATCAGGACTTTCTTATTGACGTATTGCCTACCTTGCTGGAGTATGTGCCATGTCAGCAAAGACTACAGATGTGGTTCATGCACGATGGCACACCAGCACATTTTTTTTCCACAATTAGCGTGAACACCTGACATTTCAGGATCGCGGGATTGATTGGGGAGGCTCCACACCTTGGCCTGCTTGTTTCTCAAATCTAAATCCCCTAGATTTTTAGTTATCAAGAACAACGAGATCAATTTCAAAGAGTGCGTGATTCCCTACGCCGAAGGGCAGATGAATGTATTGCCATGAATGGACGTCACATTGAGCACCTCCTATGAACAAGTGTTCAGATCTCAGAAAGTATGTGTTATAGGACCCATGTTTATTAGACATTTTTGTCCACACCAGGTGGCCCGGGTTCGATTCCCGGTCGGGGCAAGTTACCTGGTTGAGGTTTTTTCCGGGGTTTTCCCTCAACCCAATATGAGCAAATGGTGGGTAACTTTCGGTGCTGGACCCCAGACTCATTTCACCGGCATTATCACCTTCATCTCATTCAGACGCTAAATAACCAAAGATGTTGATAAAGCGTCGTAAATTAACCTACTAATATATTAGACATTTTTTTTTTGTTTTGATGCATACTATCACCTCCTAAAATATTGGATACTTTTTTTAACACCCTGTATTACAGTCTTCGATACACTGCCTATAAAATTTATCCATATCCATACTATCTTTCACTCAACTGATGAATTGTTTATGCTTATAAATTGAATTAATCCGCTCGATATGTATCTCAGAGCTATAGTTTTGAAGTAGGATACACGGAATGCGGTGAATGAAATGTAGTTGCTTCTAAATCCTGGATATGTGATTCTAACTACCACATTTTTGTGTATATTTAATGACGTAAGTGTTGCTATCATTTTAAAGTATTTTTAAGAATTCATAAAAATGTGCATACGTATCTTCCTAAAACTCTAGTTATGGTCTGTGTCTAGTTTCATTGCCCATAAAGTTTATAGATTGTTTATAGCTTTACTTAACGAGCTTTAGAAATGACATTACTTCAGATTTTCATTCAAGGAGAATCATAATGCAGTACAGAGTTCGAAGTTATAGCCTACAGTATTTTAATTCTCCTCTAATCACATGGAAGGGAGACTTCTAGGTTTAGTGTTCTTTACCCCAAGCAGATAATATAAGGAATATCAGTAGAAAAGTTACGTTTTTACAAGTATGATGAATCTGACATGGTACGACAACATCGCTTCAAATGAATAAGACAGTAATGGTGAATTAATTATTCCGTGAGTTATGAATATCACTGACGAAATCTCTAAGTAAAAAACTAAAACAATTTTAAGAATAAATAAAATAATAAATCTAATAAAACAAAATTTATGTACACAACACAATCTAACGTTAATTCAATAGTTTATTTTAGGAAGGGCACAAGTCACATTTTCCAAATTTTACAGGAGACACAAAAAACTATTAAAATTAAAGAAACATTTTTTTTTTCAATTCTTTGTATTGCATCTTGGGAAGGATATTAAATAGTACATTATGCAACGAGCCTATAATGGTAGTAATTAAGACGCGAGTATGTTTATGAAACGAGCTCAAGCGAGTTTCATAATTTTCATACGAGCGTCTTAATTACCCTTATGTCAAGTTTCATACGACTTTTTATGCTCGACCATATTTCTAACTTGAAATTATTTATAAGTATTCATGTTATTCTTATCCGACTGAGGAGCGGAACTGACCTTGTGCAATACCTCGTAAATTGTGAGATGTGCGCAGACGCGAAAGTATTGATTTTTTTTTCCGAGAAACAAATGTCGACATTGACCTTGATATAATCTAGAGAGTAAAATAAAAATTAATCTTGATATAACCTTGAAATTGAATTATACATTGAAAAACGAGATGGCAAATTGAATTTATTTGAATATTATTTACAATTAACGCTAATTATTATAGTAACAGAACTAGTTGTATTTCGATTGCATATCCGAGAATAATCGATGCTTGCGCTTTCATATTGCTACAATGGTATTTTCTGATTGGTGGAACACCTGAACTTTAATGAATAGGTGTACTTTAACGAGGTCCATTAAAGGGCTGCTACCAGGTGTATAATTACTATATTTCGGCATGGTCGAGCATAAATACACTTTACACATGAATTTCAGATTTTTTAACAAAAAGATTGGTTTCTGTGGAATTCTTTTTGTCTGGACATGTTCCCTCTCTAAACTAAAGATAGAAATAATGAGAGTTCAAAAAGTGCGCATATTACAAATCAATGCTTAAATGAACAATTTGTGTACAAAATAGTTATAAACATGGAAATATGCCTCTTATTTTCACTTTTATTGTGAAAAAGTTTACTCTGCATTATCCTGTGTTGTACATGGCCAATTCACATTGCTGTCATAGAAAAACTTTGCCTCTTCACTTACATATATCAGAACTTTTTCGATCTTCAATTGTTTTTCCATTAATGGGATTTCTTCTTCGAAAGCTCGTTCAATCGGAATCACATTAGGCTTCTTAAAACGAAGCATACTTTGATCCAGCGCATTCATATCGTCCATATCAAAGTAGTATAGCTCAGATATTTTAAAAGCTGTCTTTCCTTCTTTCTTTCTTTCCTTCTTTCTTTCTTATTGTCTTTCCTTCTTTCTTTCTTTCTTTCTGTCTTTCTCTCTTTCTTTCTTTCTTTCTGTCTTTCTTTCTTTCTTTCTCTCTTTCTTTCTGTCTTTCTTTCTTTCTCTCTTTCTTTCTGTCTTTCTTTCTTTCTTTCTTTATTTCTTTCTTTCCTCTGTCTTTCCTTCTTTCTTTATTTCTTTCTTTCTTTCTCTCTGTCTTTCTTTCTGTCTTTTTTTCTTTCTTTCTTTCTTTCTCTCTTTCTTTCTTTCTTTCTCTCTTTCTTTCTGTCTTTCTCTCTTTCTTTCTTTCTCTCTTGCTTTCTGTCTTTCTTTCTTTATTTCTTTCTCTCTTTCTTTCTGTCTTTCTCTCTTTCTTTCTTTCTCTCTTTCTCTTTTTCTTTCTTTCTCTCTTTCTCTCTCTCTTTCTCTCTTTCTTTCTTTCTCTCTTTCTTTCTTTCTGTCTTTCTTTATTTCTTTCTCTTTCTTTCTCTCTTTCTCTCTTTCTTTCTCTCTTTCTCTTTCTTTCTTTCTCTCTTTCTTTCTTTCAGTCTTTCTTTCTTTCTTTCTCTCTTTCTTTCTGTCTTTCTTTCTTTCTGTCTTTCTTTCTTTCTTTATTTCTTTCTCTCTTTCTTTCTGTCTCTCTTTCTTTCTCTCTTTCTCTTTTTCTTTCTCTCTTTCTCTCTTTCTTTCTTTCTTTCTTTCTTTCTCTCTTTCTTTCTTTCTTTCTTTCTTTCTTTCTCTCTTTCTTTCTTTCTTTCTTTCTTTCTTTCTTTCTGTCTTTCTTTCTCTCTTTCTCTCTTCCTTTCTTTCTTCCTTTCTTTCTTTCTTTCTTTCCTTCTTTCTTTCTTTCTTTCTCTCTTTCTCTCTTTCTCTTTTTCTTTCTTTCTCTCTTTCTCTCTTTCTCTCTTTCTTTCTCTCTTTCTTTCTCTCTTTCTCTCTTTCTTTCTTTCTCTCTTTCTTTCTTTCTTTCTTTCTTTCTTTCTGTCTTTCTTTCTTTCTTTCTTTCTTTCTTTCTGTCTTTCTTTCTTTCTTTCTTTCTCTCTTTCTCTCTTCCTTTCTTTCTTCCTTTCTTTCTTTCTTTCTTCCTTTCTTTCTTTCTTTCTTTCTTATAGACATTGTTTCACTTACATACAATCTGAAATACTAAAATTATCAAAATTGAATATGTTAGTAACACTGTTTCAGTTTTAACTCTTGAGCCCTCTTTCATCAATGTTTCCTCTTCTGTGGTGTATCTCTCTCTCTTTTCAATAGCCCTTCTGATAACTCGAAAAGTGCGGTCACAAGGTCACAGCAACAAAGGGAATCGAGTTAGGAATGTGCTCTTTCTAAACTTGATGCGGCTACCCCAATAGACTATATTTTTAACAAAACATCAATTTCCACAAAAATGTGACTTGTGCCCTTTCTAAAAGAAACGAATAATTTATATCACTGAAACCACAAATCAATATTTTATGTATTAATCTTTTTAAGCAATTATCTATTAATAAATATGCATTAATAATTAATCGCAATAAATCTACCACTACATCTATATATTATATATAATTTGAACTGGTAATGGAAATTACGGGAAAACGGCTGAACACATTTTAATAAATGACCCCTCATTTTGAAGCTTGGAACCCAAAGTTTTTCAGAAAAATAGTAGTTTTCAGTGAAATATCAATTTTCCTACATAATTTTCCTATTTTCCAAAATCCATCTGTCGTCAGTTTTGAGAACTAATGGCTTTTTCAGAATGAAACAAAACACACACACTACAATAAACAATATTACACGAAGGCCATGACCTGCAGGATTTCTGACATATTTAGAGCAAATCAGAGCAAATTCTGTCTGTGACATCATAATGACAACAATATGTCGATCTTCATTTGTGTATTATAACGTCTCTGTAATTGGTTATTAAAAACTTTTAAGACTTGTTAAACATAATTTACAGATCTGATTCTGTGGTGTGTAATTTTCTGAGTACAGCAGTGTATTGGATATTAAAAACTACGAAACTTGAGGTCATTTGATAATATTATCACCATTAAAATTGAACTGTCATTATAGCAAAATGCCATGATGTATTTGTCACTAATATACATATTAATGATTAGGCTATTGATATGAAACTCAAAACTTTTGGGGTTATATAAGTAGACGTACAAAATATCTTAAATTAGATCTTCATTTCTATAATTTACTGAGTGACGGCTGTATAATATACATAATATATGTTACTGAAAACTACAAAACTTACGTAATTTAAAACTGTTGTTATTAAGAATGAAAATTTTTATAGTTATTAATCAAGTGATGTGGGTCTTTTTCATATATTTAATGGCGGTGTGGTGTGGATATTTACATGCATGATTCTCTCCAGTATTGCAGCAGCTTTACGAAGATGCTATGTCTTATTGTTCGAAAGCATGGCAACCCTGACATTTTCTTAACTCTCATCTACAATCCACAACGACTGAAATAGCTACTACTGCTTTACTCTCACATGAAAATTCACTGATCGTCCTAACATTGTTACTTGCGTTTTCGCTTTTAAACTCAAAAACTGAAGATGGATAGGTTTAAGAAAAAGTTTTTGGCATAAAAAAACCATTCAGAGAGAATATGTTTCATTATTATGGAAGCAAATAACTTTTAAAATGACTGGTAGGCCTATATTCTTCATTGAAAATAAATCTGAAAAATTTTTATTTGAATTTCTAATGAACTTAGTTTGCTGCATTTGCTGCACAAGCCACAAGTTAAAATATAATATTAATTGCTCTCTCCTGATGCTCGTCTTACAACAGATGTTTAATTTTACGTGCTTAAAACGTGAACAGAGACGACCATCTCCGCACACTGAAGTTTTAGTGGAACTCAGCACATTTAGAAGTTTCAAATATACCTACTGCAAGTCTGGGCTGTCCTTTGTTCTGGATGTCATCAGCATGTGCTAGCCACTTCAGGCGATTCCACACAAGAGAGGATTCAGTTCCGGTGATCTGGCTGTCTATCCAACTAGTCCTTCACGACAGCATTGAAATAACAAAATTCCTTAGGTTGATTCCCACCAGCATCCTTAATATAAAACACACGTCGTTTTTACAGAGAGAGGACCAGTTCCTTTTGTTTGCTAGTGCTTGCTTACACTGTAACTTTTAAATACGATATTCTCGGAAAATTTGTAACACACCATTTTAGTCTTATCAACACCCATGGATATTTTCCTTTATGTATTAAACACTTTTCAAAATGTTGGAAATTGTACCTTTGAACTATAAAACTATACAGGGTGTATCTAAATTGGTGTCAAATATTTCGGGGACGTGTTCCTAACATCAAAACAATTTAAAAAGTTAATAAGAACATGGGTCTGAAAACCATTCGTTAGGGAGTTATTAAATGATTTGTCCCTTCATTGACCGCTGATTGATGGTTTTTTGTTTGTATTTTCTAGAGCGAAGAAATCAGAAGAAAATATATTCTGTGAGTGAACAGAACGAAATGATTTGCATCATTTAATTGATGATGTGCTTCTGGACGTCATCCAACGAATGTGTTTTAACACGATGCTGCTCCAGCTCATTTCAGTCTGATAGTTCGTAATTTTTTTAATGATCGATTTCCCCAAAGATGTAATGGTCGAAGGGGATTCATTGCATGGCCTGCTCGATCGCCTGATTTGAATCCAATGGATTTCTTCGTCTGGGGACATTTAAAGTCCCTTGTTTATGCGACTCCTGTACTTAATGTTGATATTCTGAGAGCGTATCCAAATGGATTTCACGAAATACGAAACACTCCAGGAATTTTCAACAGAGTACGCCAGAGCATGTAACGAATGTTTAGGAGATACATCGAATCAGGAGGAAGCCACTCCGAGCAATTTTTGTAACATTAAAGTTTGTCATGTAACTCTGAAATAAATTATTTTGAGACCAATGTTCATATGAACCTTTTGTAATGTTTTGGTGTTAGGACCATGTCCCCGAAATATTTGACACCAATTTAGATACACCCTGTATAAATCGATAATGTGTTCTGAGGATGACCCATAATAGGTCGATACATTTAAACCAGGTACGATAGAATTTAAGACAAGAAAGTCATATAATACATATTCCGAAGTGATACAGTGTGAAAAGTTGCGTAATCAAGATGTATAATATTACAAATAGAGATTGAACTATTCAGAAGTATCATTTCTTTATTTGGCTAGTGCTCTGAAGCTAAAAATTTGTTGTTAATTGCTTTGTACAGATTTTGTATTTCAATTTTTAACTAAAAGTTACATTATTCTTACGCACTTATCATAAAAATTGTTACAAATCATACGACTTAACAACTTGATTGTTTACAGTTTAATTATGCATCATAATGTACAGTCTTAAAGAATTTACAAGAATGGCGTGATTTGTAGTAATTGTTGTGATAAATCTTAAGAAAAATGTAATGTTATAGTTAAAAATCGAAAGAAAAAAATCTGTATGAAGCAACTATGGAATTCACAACACATTTTTAGTTTCAAAATACTAGCTAATTAAAGAAATTATACTCCTGAATAGTTAATTTTTTATCTGTAGACCTAATATTGTTACCCTTAAAACTTAAGAATAATGATATTTTACAAACAATTTCAAATTAGTGTAACTGAAAATATTGAGATTAGGACACATGTTTACATGACATTTCTTGTTCAGAATGTCTTCGGAAATAAGCTCTGTAAGTGACGGTAAATCCTCGTGAATCACCCTGTATAAATATGATTAATGGATAAATAGTGAAATGATTTCAGGAGAAGAGGAGTGGACGGCAAAGAAATGATTACAAATACAGTCTTTGTTCACAAAAAATTACACTAGAACCTGAAACGACTTGAACCCGGTTCTTCTAAGCTTCTGAAGCTCAAATGTTTAAATGAAAGATATTATAAAGTAGCAACTAGGCTACATTAAGTACTGCAACGACAAATTCTCTCTCTGTATTTTCTGACATAGCTCTAATTTTATCCACTTGTTGAACTAGTCCAAGTAAGGCACATTACACGCCAACATTTCGTTTATACAGCGTTGTACTTAAACCGTCTAGTTAAGTAGCGTCGTAACTCTCAGAGTCTTAGTGCCACTTGCCTCTCGGAGACCATCGTACTAAATCTGTAGAAATTATGCCCCCCTTCCTCCTCGCACAATTCCGTTGTATATTTCACTTTCAGAATATTGTGATAATTTTGAATATGGTTTACTTATGGCCCATAAGTATTTTATGGGTCAATTTATGATTTTTTCATGAAGTAAGAGCTCTACATTATTCAGTGAAGAACTTTAAATACGTATTACACGAAGTGTACGTGACTGGTGGCTCTGAAACTACCTCATGACGTCTAACTCACTAGAGGATTTCACGTTAATGGAAGTGTTAACAGACTTTATAAATAAATTTATAAAGCTACAATTCTGTGGCCTAGAGGAAAAAGACCTTAATTAAAAATTTTATACTTTTCAGGAAAGCAGTAGAAAGATTGAAATTGGTGTCAATTATAGTTTTTTTAATTAAGAGGTTTTTCCTGGATTTTATTTGTTTACATTTCTTCTAAAATAGTGTTGCTCATTTAACAATTATTTCCAAAAATAGCCGCACTTAAGCCCTTTTGAGACTAGAACCCAAACTGAGTAGAAGGGACTATTTAAACATAAGACCTTTTTCATGTCAAAGTAAATGAGAAATGTAAATTATTAGGAATGCAAAATGGTTCTTAAACAATTATAGGACTGTTTACCCTGGTGCTTACTTACTTACTTACTTACTCACTTACTTACTTACTTACTTACTTACTTACTTACTTACTCACTTACTTACTTACTTACTTACTTACTTACTTACTTACTTACTTACTTACTTACTTACTTACTTACTTACTTACTTACTGGCTTTTAAGGAACCCGGAGGTTCATTGCCGCCCTCACATAAGCCCGCCATTGGTCCCTATCCTGAGCAAGATTAATCCAGTCTCTATCATCATATCCCACCTCCCTCAAATCCATTTTAATATTATCTTCCCATCTACGTCTAGGCCTCCCTAAAGGTCTTCTTCCCTCCGGCCTCCCAGCTAACACTCTATATGCATTTCTGGATTCGCCCATACGTGCTACATGCCCTGCCCATCTCAAACGTCTGGATTTAATGCTCCTAATTATGTCGGGTGAAGAATACAATGCGTACAGTTCTGTGTTGTGTAACTTCCTCCATTCTCCTGTAACTTCATCCCTCTCAGCTCCAAATATTTTCCTAAGCACCTTATTCTGAAACACCCTTAATCTCTGTTCCTCTCTCAAAGTGAGAGTCCAAGTTTCACAACCATACAGAACAACCGGTAATATAACTGTTTTATAAATTCTAACTTTAAGATTTTTCGACGGCAGCTTCTCAACCGAATAATAACAGGCATTTCCCATATTTATTCTGTGTTTAATTTCCTCCCGAGTATCATTTATATTTGTTACTGTTGCTCCCAGATATTTGAACTTCTCCACCTCCTTATTTGAAGGATTCGTAACAAGCTGTTTTTTACGGTGAGGAGTTGTTAGCTTAAAGTTTTAAAAGGAAAGGGCATCAGTATGTGATAAAATAGCTAAAATACAAGTTAGACCTTTTTAATAGGGAAGCATGGAAAGTAAACATGTCATAGTTTATAAGGAATAAAGTATTAAATATTCTTAAGTCCTTTATTCTGTGTGTGCTCGATTCAAAAAGTACTTAGGACATTTGGTAACGCTCTATAAATCCAGTCAGGAGTCTTATTTGACTTTAATCGTTTTACCAGATTGTAGAGAATTGTTTCCGCTTTCAGAATATATAAAAACCTCATTTTCACAAAAAATTGATTTAAGACCTTTTTCCTCCCGGTCACAGATTTTAAATGCATTGTCTTTGAAGTCAAGTTAATTCTCACATTCTTCAAGCAAAAATATTTACTAAGCATCGCCTTTAAACAGTCGAGACTTAACATACTTTCTAATTCACATTTAATCCTGGTTTTATAATAAACCATGTACAAAATTATTTTCACAGATAATGATTCTGTACCTTCCGTCATTTCTACATAATATAAAGTTGAGCAGATTAGATACATTAATTTTATCCTATTGTGAAAATAATGGCTGTCAGGTAAAATATGATACAGTGTTCATTACACGGACGCATAAACTGATGTTCACTTGTCATTACTATCATCTTCGTCATATTAAATAATTTCTTCAATGGAGTAACGATTAGCATGTCTAAACGTGAAACCCCAGGTTCAAATCCTGGATGGTACAAGTTATCGGGTTGAGAATTTCCCATTTACTACGTAGTACGTAGCAGATTTTGAGAATGTTTAGTGAAAATACATCTATCAACTTTCGACAGTTCTGAAAATCTAACCGGTAGACTTTATTTTTACAGGTATTACAATTACAGTAGCTCCAATATATGAGACAACCATTGTTCACAAACTAAATGAGGAATTTCATTTCATAGACATTGCTGTTCCACTAAATTATAAAATCCAACATTATTACAAAAGCAATATCAACAATATGAACATTTTGAAATAACTCAAAAGCCGGTTTCAATGGCAGAAGTCTCAGAATTTATAATAGAACATCTGTAAGTCCTAAGAGCACGGACACAAATACTTAATTTTCAATTGATTTATTTTACGACGCTTTCCCAATTACGTTAGTTATTTAGTGTCTGAATTAAGTGAAGATGATAATGACAGAGAAATGAATCCATGGTCCAGTGCCGAAAATTACCAGCATTTGCTCTTAATGATGTAAATCCTCGTGAGTCACCCTCTATAAATATGATTAATGGATAAATAGTGAAATGATTTCAGGAGAAGGGGAGTGGACGGCAAAGAAATGATTACAAATACAGTCTTTGTTCACCACAAATTACACTAGAACCTGAAACGACTTGAACCTAGTCCTTCTAAGCTTGTGAAACTCAAATGTTTAAATGAGTTATTATTATTATTATTATTATTATTATTATTATTATTATTATTATTTTGTTTTTTTTTCAGTACATGGCATTGTGATTTTACCTTCTTTGCTGATATCTGGTATTAGTTGGCAACACTGATGAGACAGCCAAATTAGCCTTTTAGGAACTACTCTTACGTGATCCTCACAATATACCTACAGATTCGCAAATTCATATAAAGTAGCTGTTTAAAGGAAAGCGGAAAGAGAAACGGAAAAAACAAAAACAAAAAAGAAATAAAGAATGAATTTTATTAAAGAAAGACAGAATAATGTAGCAGTACTTTACTTAGACAATACTGATTAATGACTAGATATCTGTCTTTCCCTTTTCACTCTTCGTCTATCTCTTTTTCCGTTCGTAAACAATTCAGTCGTGATTATAAATCGAAAACCTAAAATGTGTGTTTTCAATATCGCTATATTCTGCTGTTCTCCGAAGAAGGAAATGAAGTGGAATTCAATTTGCCAGTAAAGGTCGCGGTTTACACATGGCTTGCGATATTCGTTGAAGCGTTGCTGACTGCTGACCGGAGCGATAAGAACGCGTGTAATCTTACACACGACTTTGCAGAGGTCGTTTCAAGCTTCTATACCCTATGCCTCAGTAATTCGATGGTTGCCATACTTTTTGGTTCACTCAGGAACGTTATTATTCCATGGTGCGTACAGACATAAGCCCCAATGAATGAGTTGTCACAATGCTTGTCATTGGATCCCAAGTTTGCGAGTTCAAATCCGACCGAGGGTAATAGATTTTTGAAGGGTGATAGTATTTTATTTGATACCTTTCGGAAAGAAAATAAGATCTGTAGTTCCCTGTCATAGATACCGGTACTCGAATTGGAGAAAAAGGTCTATCCCTGAATGAAAATAAGTTACTCCGGTGAAATTTATCTTCCGTTTCTCACCTATGACATCATAAACCATTTCGGTAATAATCTTCCTTACTTGCAAATCTGGCTTTCAGGTATAGCGCCCTGTGAAGCTGGTTTCAATATTTTCAAGGGAAATATTGTTTCGGGGCAGAATATCGTATGTATAATATACTTTCGTTAACAGAAAACCACAATTCAAGTCACAGAGAATTTGTATCCTCTGGCGGCCCACTTGAGGTAAGCTTATGTGGATATAAAGAGAAAAATTGAGCCGATGTCTGGTGTAGTTCCTGGGTAACTCAGTCGGTAGAGCGTTGGCATGCTCAGCCAAAGGTTCCGGGTTCGATACCCGACCCGGAACAATTTTTTTCCTTTAAATTATTCCTCTTCTTTACCTGTCAAACTCATATTGAATAAATTGAAGGGTTCACGAAAAGAACATGCTAAGGGTCGAATTCATAGTCGTCACTTATAAAATGAGGAAACACTTAAGTAATGAACATTTCCTTAGCACTTACTTTAGATCGTTCTGCAGAGACGCTACTCTTTCATATGCACTGAGCATTACCTTGACATCGAAAGAAATATGGCAACGTGGCTAGACGTGAGCGCTTTCCTACATTCAGTTGTTTTCCAGCGCCTTCAAATTGTAAATCGGTATTATCAATCGTACACAAAATACGAAAGTAAATATTATAGAGCTAAAAATTATAGAAAATGTGGAGAAAGCATTTTATAGAAGAAGAATGAAGTGAGCTAAGATAACTAGTTATGAAATATAGAGATATCGTCGAAAGTAAAAGATCTGATAATTGTTCTCTCCAAAAGAAGAAATTGACATGGGATAAAATTGCAGTTGAGTTTAATGCAAATATTCCTATACGTAAATCATTTAAATTTATTTTTCAATAATTTTATGGTAAACAAAGTGGACGTGGTATAATTACGCAAATTTTAACAGCTTATTTTTTGGGTTGAATACAAACAAAAATGCAAATAACTCTTTGTTGGGACGTGAATACTTTTAGAAAAAATACCACTTAAACGTACCTGGAATGGTACTGTAGCATAAAATCTCAAAGCAACCAGTACTTTCAGTAGTGGTGAAATCGGTAAGCCTCATGGTTGTATTGTGAATTGAAATGAGACACCAGAATATCCACAACAGTGTTCTTGTCGAAACGGTATCTCCCCTTAAATTGTTCGTCATTGTATATCTCTAAAGGTATTTCCATATCTCTGATATATCTTTTGTTTTTCCGAAACTCATTTTCATTTTAATTGCAGAACTCAATAAATTAAATTAAATCGTATTCATCATCTATTGTATACCGAATCAGCTGATTACAATGCATATGAGGAAACACTTGAGTAAGCTGACAAGCTACCTTATTTGAATAAGTGTTCACTTCAGTGGGATTTATGAATTGGAAATTATTATAAGCAACTGCTTAAGTGTTTCCTTACGATAAGTGTCGACTATGAATTCGGCCCTAAGTCATTTTTACTGATATTGTTTTGTTTTGGTCCCACTGGCCTGCATTGTAACATGCTAACTTAAACTAAATTAGATGTAAATTCATAACGTCCTGTGATCGTCTTAAAGTTAAAAAACATTCCCCTGAAAAATTTAAGAAAAGTGACTTACTGTGTTCTTTTCGTGGACCCTAATTAATTTCGTCTTCCACATGACCACCTCTCAGAAATGAATAATTCGTCTGCCATTTGTTCATGGACTTCTTTTTACTTTTCTCACAACTAACTCATATTAAATTTCTCCCACACTTATGGGACTGATATAGTAGAGGAGGCAAGACCTGTCCTGTAATAATAATAATAATAATAATAATAATAATAATAATAATAATAATAATAATGATTTATTTAACCTGGCAGAGTTAAGGCCATACGGCCTTCTCTAACACTCAACCAGGAGTAAAAACTGCGTTATAGAAACACTACAAATTTACAAAGTACACACAAAACTGAATAAGATAATAATAATAAAATGTAAACAACAAGTAAGAAGAAATCAGACATAATATATAACATACAGAAAGAAAGAAAAAAGCATAATAAAATGTGAACAGCAGGTCAAAAATAAATGAGGCCTACAAAATATAAAAAAATAAGAAAATTATTGATAATAATAATAATAATAATAATAATAATAATAATAAATAAGAATAGTAATGATAATAATAATGATAATAATAATATTAATAATAATAATAATAATAATAATAATAAATAAAATAATAATAACAGGCCTAATAGTAATAATAATACTAATAGTAGTAATACAATAGTGCAGTACAAAGCATACAATGAATACAATATTTTTAAGTATACACAATAAGGAAAATTATGATTATATATAGCTCAACTTATCAATATACCGTTATTGGGAAATATGAAAACAAAAGTATAAAATAAGTTAAATATCACTAGAACATAAAAAATATAAATACGTGGAAACATGCAATACAACATTTGTCATAATAGTAAGTTAGTTTGGCAACTCGTCATAAGATAATTTTCTAACTTGGATTTGAAAGATTTCAATGTTCGGCAGCCCTTGACTTCAAGCGGCAGAGAGTTCCAGTGACGAGAGGTAGCAACAGTGAAAGATGAGGAATACAGAGATGATGTGTGAAGTGGAATTTCTAGCGTGTTATCGCGTTGTGATCGAGTATTAATATTATGATAGCGAGAGAGAGTATGAAAACGAGCGAATAAATAATAGGGGGATGAAGTGTGCATAATTCGATACAAGAGAGAAAGTGGGTGCAGATTTCTCCTCTCATGTAACCTAAGCCATGATAACTTCTCGAAAGAAGGTGAGATATGATCATAGTATCCTTATTATGTGCAGTAGCTACATCACCTATGGGTATGGAAGGGAAGATAGGTTTTAGTTTGAGATGAACTTCTGATAGCTCATTCTTTCCCTTCTCGCACAGCTCACATACCAGGTCTCGTCTCCTCACCTATACCAACTAATCATATTGATTTATTTCAAGGCAGCGGGTTTTTAAATGTCAGATTTAAGTACTTTATTCTCCGTCTTAAAATATTGATGGTTTAATCGAAAATTAAATTTCAAGGTCAGAAGTCGTGTAGTTTGGATCTTCCGTATTAGGGCCTACTGATAAAGTATACACAAATTATCCTTATTATTTTCGTGCTAAAAAATTTACGGTTTCATGGAAATTCTATCTCAATTTCTTAATTATACGTATACTTTTATATGATTGGTAGAAGTTATATTAATGTACGAGTTATGTGTAACCGAAACTTTATATTTAATTATCTCAAAAAATAAATTCTCTACGTTTTCAACCGCAAGTATTCATTTTATTTCTCAGTGGTTAAGTGATGATATTATTCATTAATATCTCTGTTATGAAATGGAGCATTTGATAGCCTGTACTCAGAATGTTGTTATTGCTAGAGAATTATTATAAATTAGTAACAATTGTTTTATTAACATTTGAACATTGAAGAAATTATATTTTCGTTACAAATTAACAAATCAGAATAGGGCATTACTAATAGTCCATTGCACAACATGCAGTGTTACCTTTAAGAAGAAGTCAGACTTAAAAAATTATGAAATTAGAAAGAGGATTTTGACTAAAAGAAATTAAAAAAATAAGTCTAATTTTTTAAAAGTGTTTATGAGAAAAGATTGAAATTTAGAATGAGTGATTATGATATTGATATGCATATTCAGTAAAAATTTTAATTCTCTGGCTAAAAAATTGTGGATTTTAGAAATTTCAGTAGATCATCGCTTTTTGTGTTCAAAAATATGAGCAATGAAGACCAATCGAAGAAACCAAAGAGAATTGGGAGATAGGTTTGCGTATTCTGATTTCTAGTCTTGCATGTACCGGTACAATAAAAGTTCTGCTCTTAACTGTAAAACTCTTTTCAACACGTTACTCAACGAAAGCCGTCTTAATTTTGTATGATAAAATATATATTATCCATATAACGAATTAATCCCTTCACAAATTTTGCTGAAAAATATAAGTTTGCAAAGGTCTTCCTTTGATGAAATTTACCTCTTCGTATTGAACTATTACCGCAGCGTCATGGTGGTAATAATTTGAAGTATTAGAAATTATGTTTACTTTATATTTCGTGTCTTTGTTACAACATATACTTCTATTTTTATTGTTTTTTGGGTGGTATATAATGGTTCTGAGTAAAATTATCTTCACTTTCTACTTTATAACGATTTATATTTTTCAAATGGGGTTAAGTACCAGTACGGTAGTTGGGAGTCGCAACAGAAAGTCTTATCCAAAAGTGGATCGCGCCTTCAAAAAGTTTGGGAACTTCTGTATTAGACTATGCTTTTGTGGAATAGGGCCGGAGAGAAACATCAGATATCGAAAGTGTGAACATGGAAATTCAGCTGTTGACCAGACGGAACCAAGCATGACCTGGTGTGTCCACACATTTTCGGTAATCGCCAATAGAAACTGCAGTCTGTCACTAGTATAAGAAAAATTCTTCCCCATGAGGACACGAACCAACGCTTATTTCTTACTGCTAGTCCAGGGCACCAGGCAATTACGACTCGAAACACAGTAAATGAATTGACCTACTGCTTGAAAATTTCAAAATAGTACATTATGCACCGAGCCTATAATGGTAGTAATTAAGACGCGAGTATGTTTATGAAACGAGCGCAAGCGAGTTTCATCATTTTCATACAAGCGTCTTAATTACCATTATAGGCAAGTTTCATACGACTTTTTATGCTCGACCATATTTCTAACTTGAAATTATTCATAAGTATTCATGTTATTCTTATGTGACTGGGGAGCGGAACTGACCTTGTGCAATCTCGTAAATTTTGAGATATGCGCAGACGCTAAAGTATTGATTTTTCCGAGAAACAAATGTCGACATTGACCTTGATATAATCTAGAGAGTAAAATGAACATTAATCTTGATATAACCTTGAAATTGATTTAGACATTGAAAAACGAGATGACAAATTGAATTTATTTTAATATTATTTACAATTAACGCTAATTATTATAGTAACAAAACATAACCTTCTGCGACAGTATTGTATTTCCAGCCTCCGTGACGTTTCGCTAGTTGTCTTTCGATTGCATATCCGACAATAATCGATACTTGCGCTTTCATAATGCTACAATGGCGTTTTCTGATTGGTGGAAGGCCTGAACTTTAATGAATAGGTGTACTTTAATGAGGTCCATTAAAGGGCTGCTACCATGGTCGAGCATAAAGTATTTTTCGTATCAAAATATTTCCTGTTTATGTTTCGCAATGATGTTTAATCAAATTGGAAGTAATTTCTCACCAAACAACAATTTGCCTCACTATTAATCCATTGTACTAATGTGTAAACATGCCACTTGTAGAAATTAATTAACTTTGTAATCAGAAAGACAATGTAAAAGGTTCTAAGGTAGGCCTAATTTTATTTATTCAAAAGGGCCCTGGAGTTCCTGATTGGTCGACACCAGGCGTAGCATGTCAGTCATGTGGAAGCCTCGTTTCGCTATCACGGTCTTCGTAACTCCCAACTGTTTGCCGTCAGTATTTGTATTTGATCAACTGCATGATGATGACTGTTCCGATAAGTTCCACAGCGGGCTGTGCTCTCAGTCCCCCCCCCCCCAAAGCTCCCGGTGTACCTATTGATCTTGGCGGTTGACCAAAGTTCATCTACTGACATGTCACTATGCTTGTGCCTCCAGCGAAAGATTTTGTTGGCACTGGATGTTGCAGATCGTTAGTTTGCACGGTTATGTCAAAGTTCAGCCTGAGTGGATATTCACTATTTGTATTCTATGCCATTTCATATACTATATTGAAAAGAACGTCATGTAAATACGCATAATTTCCCATTAAACGTTACAAGTAAACTTAAGAATTCGCATAATTTCCCATTAAATGTTACAAGTAAACTTAAGAATTCGCATAATTTCCCATTAAACGTTACAAGTAAACTTAAGAATTCGCATAATTTACCAAACGTTACAAATAAACTTAAGAATTCGCATAATTTCCCATTAAACGTTACAAGTAAACTTAAGACTTCTCATAATTTCCCATTAAACGTTACAAGTAAACTTAAGAATTCGCATAATTTCCCATTAAACGTTATAAAAAAAACTTAAGAATTCGCATAATTTCCCATTAAACGTTACAAGTAAACTTAAGAATTCGCATAATTTACCAAACGTTACAAATAAACTTAAGAATTCGCATAATTTCCCATTAAACGTTACAAGTAAACTTAAGATTCGCATAATTTCCCATTAAACGTTATAAGTATACTTAATAATTCGCATAATTTTCCATTAATCGTTAGAAGTAAACTTTAGTACCGGTACATACATAATTTCCAATTAAAAATTACAAGTAAACTTAAGAATTCGTATAAGATCCCATTAGAAGTTACAAGTAAACTTAAGAATTCGTATAAGATCCCATTAGAAGTTAGAAGTAAACTTAAGAAGTCACATAATTTTCCATTAAACCTTGCAAGTGAACTTAAGAATTCGCAGAACATTGCACGAGATGTAAATATAAAACTTGAAAATTTATCCTTTGAATAGGTGGAAAAATTAAAATACCTGGGAGCAACAATACCAATTATAAATGACACCCGAGAGGAAATCGAACGCAGAATAAATATGCATGCTATTATTCGCTTGAGAAGGTTTTTGTCATTTAGTCTCCTTTAAAAAAAAATTGAAAGTTACAATATCTGTGGTGTTTGGGTAAAGGGAGATAAGTCATAAAAATGAGTTCAGAGATAAATGAAAATTAAACTTGGAACCCTTGTTACAAATAATTTTCTACACAAATAAAACACATCAACTGCTAGTATTCTTCGATTTTTGCACACCCACTTGTATAATTTAACTTGTATGTTCATCTTGGGAACAAAATTCCATCTGCTCAAAAAAATGACTTATACCCCTTTACCCGAACACCACAGATATATAAAACAGTTATATTACCGGTTGTTCTGTATGGTTGTGAAACTTGGACTCTCATTTTGGAAGAGGAACAGAGGTTAAAGGTTTTTGAGAAAAAGGTACTTAGGAAAATACTTGGGGCTAAGCGGTGTATAGTTAAGTAGAATCGCGAAAGTTACACAACACAGAACTGCACGCATTGTATTCTTCACCTGACATAGTTAAGAACATTAAACCCAGACGTTTGAGATGGGTAGGGCATGGACCATGTATGGATGAATCCAGAAATGCATATAGAGTGTTAGTTGGGTGGCCGGAGGGAAAAAGACCTTTGGGGAGGCCGAGACGTAGATGGAAGTGTAATATTAAAATGGATTTGAGGGAGGTGGGATATGATGATAAAGACTGGATTAATCTTGCACAGGATAGGGACCGATGGCGGGCTTATGTGAGGGCGGTGATGAACCTGCGGGTTCCTTAAAAGCCATTTAAAAGTAAATAAGTATTATTATTATTATTATTATTATTATTATTATTATTATTATTATTATTATTATTATTAAAAATAAGACTCGTACACCCATCACCCTACAGTTTTAATTTGACACGGCTCTCATGAAAAGTTGCCGACCCCTGCTAACTAGTCCTAACCACAACAATGCAGTGTGTTTGTAGCTGAAATAAGGTTCTTTGTCACCGTGTTCTTGCAGTGTACAACACTCTCCAAGAACGTGTTGTGTACAACTGGGCGCGCTTTCAAGTTTCAACGCAGTGTGCCGCGATTATAACACGCCAGGCTATGGTTCGAGACTCGCTAACGTATCTTCTTCTTCTTCTTTTGTAAAGGCATAGACTTCTTTGTTCTCACACGGAGTTTATAAATTATAATCACGTACCCTTACTCCATTGAAGGATGGAAACGTTTCAAAGGTCCACCCACTCCTTTTCTTCCTGCAGGTCTGAAGTCTCTAGCTGCTTTATAAGTGCTATACACGCAAGTATTATATCGTCGTTGTTCCTGCTGTAACAAATCCACCACTACTACTACAACTACCACTACTGCTACTACTACTACTACTGCCACTACTATCACTCTTACTACTACCACTACAACTACCAGCACTTCTACCACTGCAATTACAACTATCACTATTACTACTATTGTCACCACAGCTACTACTACTACTACTACCACATCTACTATTACTACTACTACTACTACTATCACTACTAATACAACTACCACTACTACTACTGCCACTGCTATCACTTTTACTATTACCACTACTACTACCATTACCACTATCATCACTACTACTACTGTTACCACAGCTACTACTACTGTCACTACTACTACTATACTACTACTATTACTATCACTACTACTACTACTGCTACTACTATCACTACTACTGCTGCTACTACCATCACTACTACTACAACTGCTACTACCATCACTACTACTACTATCACTACTACTACTACCACTACTACTACTATCACTACTACTACTACCACTACTACTACTGCTATCACTACTACTACTATCACTATTACTACTACTACTATCACTATTACTACTACTACTATCACTATTACTACTAGTACTAATATCACTATTACTACTACTACTACTACTACTATCACTACTACTACTACTACTACTATCACTATTACTACTACTACTACTACTATCACTATTACTACTACTATCACTATTACTACTACTATCACTATTACTACTACTATCACTATTACTACTACTATCACTATTATTACTAGTACTACTATCACTATTACTACTACTACTATCACTATTACTACTACTACTGCTATCACTATTACTACTACTACTACTACTACTATCACTATTACTACTACTGCTACTACTATCACTATTACTACTACTACTACTATCACTATTACTACTACTACTATCACTATTGCTACTACTACTACTATCACTATTACTACTACTGCTACTACTATCACTATTACTACTACTACTGCTATCACTATTACTACTACTGCTACTACTATCACTATTACTACTACTACTACTACTATCACTATTACTACTACTGCTACTACTATCACTATTACTACTACTACTACTACTATCACTATTACTACTACTATCACTATTACTACTACTACTACTATCACTATTACTACTGCTGCTACTACTATCACTATTACTACTACTACTATCACTATTACTACTACTGCTACTACTATCACTATTACTACTACTACTACTATCACTATTACTACTACTACTACTATCACTATTACTACTAGTACTACTATCACTATTACTACTACTACTATTACTATCACTATTACTACTAGTACTACTATCACTATTACTACTACTACTACTACTATCACTATTACTACTAGTACTACTATCACTATTACTACTACTACTATTACTATCACTATTACTACTAGTACTACTATCACTATTACTACTACTACTACTACTATCACTATTACTACTAGTACTACTATCACTATTACTACTACTACTATCACTATTACTACTAGTACTACTATCACTATTACTACTACTACTACTACTATCACTATTACTACTAGTACTACTACATTGATACTCATTTAGCCATCCTAGATTTAAGAATTAGTCTACAGACAGTTTTATGTTTCTATTGCAGTGTATCGATTTAACTTGGGTTTGTGAAAACTATGACACTTTGACAGTCAATTTGGAACTTGTTATATTATTTAATCTTATCGCTTCAACTTCTACTTCGAAGACAGTGAAGTGTCGTTCAACGGGAATATATATATATATATATAAATTAAAGTGGCCGTTAATTTAAGAAAACTTCTGTCAAACTAGCCATGTTTCAGATTCTTACAGATTCTATTTTTCCAAGTCACAAAATTTCCATTATCGGAGTATTCTCCCTACTGTAACCTCTGATCCAGGAATATAAAACACATAATAACAATTTCAAAGTTCTTCGAACTGAACTCCAAACTCCGCCATAACTTTCAATCAAAACCATGCTTTGTCAGTTGCAATCGGGACATCAATAACTTCCCCAATGAAGTAACATACAGAAACATATTGGATTATGATGTGACAGCAGTTGTATTACATTTTGTTCTTTCGTTTGAAAGGCTCGAATTACATCATTTTTCATTTAATTCATATAGAGCTTTTTAAGTCTTAAAATGTTTGTTTCAACTATAATTCTGCTGCATGTATGTTTGGATATATAGTATAGCATATCGTTTTGTTCGTCGCTTTATCTTACGTAGGAAAGTCCAAAAATAAAATCATTAAATATTTAAAATGTATTACTATTTACTCTCACAAGCAAACATTCTGATGTGGCAGATAATAAAGTTATTTTTTTATTTCACCGCGTTAATAATGTCAAAAGAAATGCTTATACAAATTTTGGCCACTCGACTGCAATTACGAGGGCCGTAAAAAAATAATTCGCCAGAGGCCGTTGACAGAAAAAACACAATTTCATTGGAAAAATTTATTGGAAGAGGCACAGCAATTTGTTGAGCTATTTTTCAACATATTCCCCACCGGAATTGAGACATTTGTCATATCATGGGATCGACAGAGAGGTGCAGATGGCTGTCAAACACTGGTTCCGATCCCAGGCAGCAGACTTCTAAGACACAAGGATACAAAAATTTATCCCATGGTATGACAAATGTCTCAGTTCCAGTGGGGGATATGTTGACAAATAGCGCAACAATTGCTCTATCTGTTTCAATAAATCTTTCCATGCAGTTGTGCTTTTTTCTGTAAACGGCCCCAGAGAAAATAACTTTCTGGACGTCCTCATAATTGCGGTCGAGTGGCTAAAATTTGTATAAGCATTTCTTTTCACATTATTAATATGGTGGACGAAAAAAATTAAATTTTTTTTATCTTCTCCCATCAGAATGTTTGCTTGTTAGTGTACTTAAAAAATAATCACTATTTTCTTCTTCATCTTTTCAGCCCCCACAGATCTCAGTCGTTTCAATCACCAGGCACCAGGCCCCTTTCAGCCACGCCAAAGTCGGCCCACCTCTTCTCCTTTTCCTTGCTGGGGACCATTTTATAATTTTCTTTGACCATCTACATTCCGGTAGTCGTTGGATATGTCAGATCATCGTAGTATCAATCTTTACCACTAGAATGCATTGTAAACAGACTGCGGGGTCTAATTTTGACTCAAGAATAGAACGTCAACTGCACACAAACAAGATGCAAAAATGTTTCCAAGTAGCAGTGTTGCCAACTGGACGAAAATTCCTCAAAATTGACGGAATTTCAACGCAGCGGACGGGAATAAGTGGCTTTGACTGGTGACGGATTTTCTGGCGGAAATTACGATTTACATCGTCTTTTGAAATTTTTAGCTGCTGTCATTTAAATTGTTTAATTTTTGGGAAATTTTACTTTTTATTTGAACAGCCTTGCCTTTTTCGTACTATGTTTAAGAATGCCCTGTTTCAGATTTCCTCGTAATCAAGTCAGATGTTGACGAATGATAATTTTAATCTGAATTTATTTATTTAATTATTTGTTTATTTATTTATTTATATATTATTTATTTAGTTATTTATTTATTATTTTGCTAATAATTGTAACATAAAATATAATATACACAGAAAAACTTTAGCTCGCCCCTGAAAGAGTAGAACTCGTGCTCAGGGTCGGATTCCTGAATTTAAACTAATAATTATACAATACAATTTGTCTTATGTCTACTGTCCAATTATAGTATATAAATTTAAATTTACAATTTTTCAATTTTTATAAAATCCATACATAACTTTTTAAATTTAATACTAGAACTATTAGAATTGACAAGAATAGGATATTTAAATATAAATTTGTTATATATTCTTGGGCCGAAATCACTACTATGATTAAATACTGTAACAGTGTTGCATTTTGGTTTAAACAATCTTAAAGAATTCATACCTTTTGTTTCGTAACTATGAGAATACAATTCAAAATTATTTCGATTTTTATGTATGAATTTTATTAATACAATATAATAAATTTGTCTTACGTTAAATACATTAAAGTCTAGAAACAAATTTTGAGGTGGAAAATCAATAGGTTTATGAAGACATATTTTAATTATTTTCTTCTGTAATAAATAAAGTGGATTAAAATTGGATTTAAATGAGCTACCCTATCCCATTGGTAAGTAAGTTGTGTTAATTTTATATATATATATATATATATATATATATATATATATAATTTTGACGGATTCTGAAGGATTTCTAGGTATTATACTGACGGGGATGCAATTTATGTGTTGGCAACACTGCCTAGTAGTACCTGTGTCGCGCACGAAATATGACGTCACGCCAATAAAGTCTCTGAACAACTAACCTTATCTCTGTACGCCCTGGAACAGAATACGGTCCCTAGTCATTAAAAAGCAAACAATGCAAAATGTCTCTCTGAGCTAAAAACAGGAACTGATGTGTGTGGACGCGGCCTGTCCGCATAGAAAATGAAGTTTTATTTGTACAAATAACAAACAAAAGAAAGACGGTTTAAAGTGTTCAAGGGAATTCCCTTTTTTAACGCTGTGCAGATAACATTTATAAATTCCCTGGTGGCTTTTATATGATCGTTGTATCGGATTAGATATAAAATACTATGTTAGAGCATAAAGATCTAGATTGAGTTTTTACAGTTTAGTGTTTTCAATGGGACTGTTGCTATCTCTCATTTTCTGCTACATTGGGATGACGAAACAGAAATAAAAGAACATGTCATTCTTCCACCTGATTTCCAAATTACTATCATTTTATTGTCACGAATAATAGATTATGGTTTGTAAATTCAGAGCCCTCGATGAGGCTGGAGCGATATGATTCTGTAATAGCTTCAAGCGAACATGATTACCGGGTTTTAAAGCCCTAAATCGCAGTGAAGCTATTAGTAGTTTAATGAGTCTCTCTACGTAAAATGTATATGGAAGCGGCAGTAGATTTAACAGGCTACAGCCTGGCACTCCGCACCCACGAGCAGATGCAATGTGTTTCATAAGCCAGGATATCTTCATAAATTTTCCGAAGTAGGCTAATTAAGGTTTTAGATAGGATTTTGTATTGTAATATATTTTCATGATAATAACGGATTTAGTAAGAAAAGTAATTAGTATCATACTTAATGGTTCGTTCGTTTACATTTCATACGACCATAAAAATAATTTTCCTTGCCACGATGGGCGCAAAGACGCGTTTCTTAATGTTGCGTGAGTTCGAATACCAGCGAGGCGTGGATAGCCTATTTGTTATCGACCTGATGTTCTAAGTTACCTTACAAGCAAACATTCTGGCAACTCGAGAGCAATTAGGAAGGCTCCCAAGAAAGTTAGTTTCCCTGGGACCGTTTACAGAAAGAAAACACATTTTCATGAAAAGATTTATTGGAACAGATACAAATTGGCCTGTTGTTGAATTATTTTTCAACATATTCTCCACTTGAAATGAGACATTTGTCATGTCGTGGGATCAACTTTTGTATTCTTGTGTCGTAGAAATCTGCCGCCTGGCATCGGAACCAGTTTGTCACAGCTGTCGACACCTCTCTGTTGATGCCACGGTATGAGAAATGTCTCAGTTCAGGTGGGGAATAATAAAAAAATAGCTCAACAATAAATCTTTCCATGAAATTGTATTTTCTTTCTGTAAACGGCCCCAGGGAAACTTACTTTCTGGGGGAGGGCCTTCGTAATTTCACTCGAGTAGCCAAAATTTGTATAAGCACTTGTTTTGTCATTATTAACATGAAAAAAAAATATCTGTCCCTATGAGAATGTTAATTGTTATAGAGAAGTCCATGCCAAGGAAGTGCCCGTTTAAAACATAAAAACACTGGTAAGTGTTAAGATCCATTCACAATGAAAATTAAACACAACTGTAACATAAACACAGAAGTTTACCTCCAGGTTACAAAATGGGATCATTCACAATGATTCACATAAACACTGATATTAACATTGCCGTTAGACGTTAACATGAAAGTTTGCGAACTCCAGCTTTCGCGCTTATCCTTACGTGATTTGCAAACAGAACACAATCGTGGAGCGCTGAAGTATACTACAGAATATAAGGAAATGACGTCGTTGTTATGTTTCCATGGTTACCAAGTATCTTTGCGGTTATGTTTATGTTCCTATCGTGAATGTTCTTGATTTTACCGTAACGTCTACATTTTTAAGTTATGTTTAATTTTCATTGTGAATGAGCTTTGTAGTACGAAAAAATCTCACTATAAGTTATTCGTCAACAAATTTTAAGTCCGATTTTAATGCAATATCTTTACTCAGTTCTTCTCTGTCTGAAGCTTGTAAACACGAGTTCAGCTATTATTATTATTATTATTATTATTATTATTATTATTATTATTATTATTATTATTACTTCCACTGACTCGGCTAAATTGGAGAATATTCAAAGAAAATTTATTTCCTTGTGTTCTTATGGATTTTTACCAAATTCCGATATTTATAAATATGGGATTAACTGTAAATATTTTAACTGCTGCAGTTTATTTGCCAGACGTCAAGATCTTGATTATTTATTTTTTTGTAACGTCATTAAGGGTGATATTGATTGTGAATCATTCATAAGCAATATGTCTTCGTATTCCTGCTAAGGGTTTACGATTTCATAACATTTTTATAATAGAAATTCCAAATCTCTCTCTCCGGTCTGCAGATGTATAAAATATGCTAATTTGCATGGATTGAACTTGGATCCATTTAATGTGTAGTATATACTTTTTGAGTTTTATCATGGTATATCCTTACTTGTTATTATTTGTCTGATATTGCTGTTTATTTTGTTGTATTTGGTCAATGATTAATGTAGACTGTTATATTGATTGTATTTCACCTCACTGCCATTTTCTGTCATTCATTCTCATCATCATGTGTTCTGTTCTGTTTTGTTTTTAATTCCGTGCTAAACTGTAATTGGCCTTGTGCTATTGTTTTGCACATTAATATTCTAAATAAATTAATTAATTAATTAAATAAATCAATAAATGAATAAATTATTATTATTATTATTACTATTATTATTATTATTATTATTATTATTATTATTATTATTATTATTATTATTATTATTATTTGTTTTTGTTGTCGTCGTCGTCATTGTGTTAGGAATATTCTGTTCTACAATGACTCTCCTTCAACCCGAACCAATCTCCTGTCCCTAAAGTCCCTTCCCTTAGGATCGTCGTCACATAGACCTAATCCTTTTCTCTGCATGCTCCGTCGAACTCCATGCAATCAACATTCTTGTGGTCTACCCCTTCCTCTTATCTCTTCCGCCATCCAATTCAGTATCTTCACGGTATGCTGTTCTCAGTCATCCATTTTAAACGTCCACACTAACTCAAGCGTTTTCCTTATATTGTCTCTAAGATATTTCCGTCTACCTGCAGAATTTCTGTGATTCTATTATCTCGGATTTGATCTTTTCTTGATATTTTTGCTCCCTTCTCCAAAAATCCATTTCCATTACCATTAATCTCTCGGCTTGTTCTCTGGTCACTGTCCATGTGTCTACCCCATATAATAAGGTGCTTTGTAGCAGTGCCTTAAATAATAATAATGTCTGTTTCAAAATTCATAGACCTAATTCAACCCATTCTGGAGAAAATATATTTTTTCCTACAAAATATGTATTTTTTCTATAAGTTTCATAACAGAAAATTTTGTTTTTAATTATAAAACTTTAATTTACAGATGAAAAATGTTACAATTTTAGTATAAATATATGTAAATACAAAATTTCATTATGACTCCTGATTTTTTTATATGAATATGTTAGGAAAAGAAAACTGCAATCACTTCAGATATTCAAATAAGGAAAATCTCATCCAGAGAATTGGCGTCTGGAAAGGTTCCCAAAATGCTGGCTGCGTTTCCACGTTAGATGGCTATTCCCATTCGTTGCCGTAGATAATTGGTGCAGTGAGGGTCTCCAGTAACAGTCACCAAACTTCTACCAATTTCGGAAACCAGGTCTTTTGCTTCTTTACACCAGGAGCCTATTGTTTCCACAGCAAAGACGATGAAGATGTAATTGTCTACTAGATGTACGTATTTGCGACGTTTATCGAGTACGGCAGATTCTGCTGCAGAGCTAGCGAGTTTAGAAGTTGTCGGCAAGTGGGATGGAGCTAAGGTATCCACGCATGTCGTATCCCACATTGGCGATTTTCCTCTGCTCCACGGGACCAAGGTTAATCCATTAGGGTGATTTCCATCAGTGCGACTAATCCCAGAGGGTTCTAAAATAGCAGGGATACCAGAAGATGTTAATGCTCTCTTGATTATGTTCTTAATTGTTGAATGTCTAAACAAACGTCCCTTACTCTTGGCACAGGTCAGAGCATGATGACCGTTAGTGTCGACAACTTCCCCACATACACATTTATGTGGTAGGCAGATTTTGTATCCAAGACGTAGAGCGACTGCAGTTTTAAAAGGTTTGTTATCCATCAGTGTTCCTATAATTGGGGAAGGTAGAGCTTGTAGCCAGGAACCCGCTTCTTTTTCTTGTAGAACCAAAGGTCGAAAAAGTGTTATATAATCCACAGTTTGGAAGATAGATACATTAAATTTGCAGTAAAAACTTCACTTATAGATAGATTGGATTTGCAGTAAATACTTCACTTATAGATAGATTGGATTTGCAGTAAAAACTTCACTTATAGATAGATTGGATTTGCAGTCAAAACTTCACTTATAGATAGATTGGATTTGCAGTAAAATCTTCACTTATAGATAGATTGGATTTGCAGTAAAAACTTCACTTGTAGATAGATTGGATTTGCAGTAAAAACTTCACTTATACATAGATTGGATTTGCAGTAAAAACTTCACTTATAAATTGGATTTACAGTAAAAACTTCACTTTTCACAGCCATTTGGTCCCTGTATAAACATTATAAGGACAGGAGTGAAACGTCACTTAAGAAGGGATGTCCTTAAACTTTTGGTAGGGACTGCAGACTATACATACGTACATACACAGGCCTACATTTGAACATAATGAGTAAACAAGGCTTATTGGAACAAAATCGTGTAATTGCTTTCTGACAAGTGATAATTGCATGACATGAAACTTGACAGATTGAAGTGGAGCTGTTCATTGTGTACAGAAAGACAAGCATAATTCCAGGGAACAAGACACCCACACCGTGGTTTGGTTGGACATCGATACATGAGTGCATGTTTGTTAAGGTTGGACTCTGCTTCGAAAGTGATTTGTTATTCAGGACTATGACGTAGCATACAGACAGGCACAAAAAGTACTAAACATCAGAGACGATGTATAAATATGTACGTGTAGCAGTGTTTTATTTAACGATCATTTGAACTGTGGAGTTTATCCACCGTCGAAATGGGTGGGAAATGGCTGACAAATTTTACCTCAAGCCCTCTCTCTACCAGGAACATGCGGTAACTGCACGACATGGGCCGCCCAGCTTTTTTCCCAATCTAGAGAAAGCAATGCCAAATATATTTACTACTAGTTAAAATCCGTCTGCTTCGACCGAGTTTGAATCCAAGAACTTTGGAGCAAAAACCAACTTATTATTATTATTATTATTATTATTATTATTATTATTATTATTATTATTATTATTATTATTAATATTCAGAGTCCCGCGCCGTGGCGTCGCGGTCTAAAGCATCCCGCCTAGGACTCGCGTTACGGAATGCGCGCTGGTTCGAGTCCTCATGGGGGAAGAAATTTTCTCATGAAATTTCGGCCAGTGTATGGGAACGGTGCCCACCCAGTATCGTGATGCACTTGGGGAGCTACGATAGATAGCGAAATCCGGTTGCGAATACCAGCTATAGTGGTTGGGGGGGGATCATCGTACCCCCACACGATGCCTCCATTCTGGTTGGATGATCGTCCACCTCTGCTTCGGCATGTGGGCGTGAGGCCAGCAGCCGGCTGGTCGGTCTAGGCCCTTCACGGGCTGTAGCGCCACGGATTATTATTATTATTATTATTATTATTATTATTATTATTATTATTGTTATTATTATTATTCAGAACTGCACTCATTCTATTCTTCACCTGGCATAATTAGGAACATTAAATCCAGACGTTTGAGATGGGCAGGACATGTAGCACGTATGGGCGAATCCAGAAATGCATATAGAGTGTTAGTTGAGAGGCCGGAGTAAAAAAGACCTTTGGGGAGGCCGAGACGTAGATGGGAGGATAATATTAAAATGGATTTGAGGGAGGTGGGATATGATGATAGAGAATGGATTAATGTTGCTCAGGATAGGGACCGATGGTGGGCTTATGTGAGGGCGGCAATGAACCTTCGGGTTCCTTAAAAGCCAGTAAGTAAGTAACTGGGTATTATTATTATTATTATTATTATTATTATTATTATTATTATTATTATTATTATTATTATTACTACAGCCGAATGGCAACCGCAACTGAATAATGATTTTAGAATTGCGTCTGGCATTTTAAATACAATTGGTATTTGCAGACGACCGGGTGACATTCGCAGATAATGAAGATGGACTTCAACTAGTCTCATTTCAGCTTAATAAAATAATAGCTTCTTATAACTTAAAAATACTAGTATCAACTGAGAAATCACGTCATGGCATTTCTGGGAAAATATCATAAGAGATTACAAATTATAATTAACATTAATGTAATAGAACAGGTTAGACGTTTTAATTATCTGGGATGTGATGTATCTTATGAATAGGGTACGGATTTTAGGCCGTTAAAATGTAATTTTAGGTGCCTAAAATAGGCTTAAAAATGCAGAAAATAGCCTCTAAAGAATTGAAAATACCCTCTAACAAAAAATTTTTTCGTTGAAAACATGTTGCAAATCATCAGGAATTCACTTCTAGAATTTAATAATTTTAAATGCTTATACACCGTTACCACCACTACTGCTAAAAGTACAAGAACAACAAATATCTAACTAGTTACCCCTATACATAAACTAAACAATTAAATGTGAAAATAAATTTTAGACATAAATTCAGCACACAAACAAGTCAAATATAACCAAACCTTGTCCGTTTAAGTCCGTAATTAGCTTCACAATAAATTACTAATATTTGTTTCTAAATTTTCAACTAAAAAGCAATGCCGTCTGTCACTCAACACAAATTTATATGCTGAAAATGAACGGTTCACGTCCACTGAAGTAACAGCAGCGTATTTCAATTGTGACACTAGTTGGATAGGGATGTTACATTGTAAATCCGTGTTCTTCCCTGCTAGGATATCTGAAGCAGTACGCAGGTCTTTCAGCCCTACATTTCTCTGCAGAACTTGTTCCAGTTTATCCCGTACTGTATTTCCAACAGAACCAGGAACACATTTGAAATTTAAAATACAAATTTTCGAAATAATAATGAGTGTTTTGACCTATTGTATATAAAAACATAGAGCCTAGCTGGACCCCTGTGGTCCAGAACAGCCAAGAACCGAGAAGAATGGAGATCGCTACAGTTTGCCAGTATCGAGTGAGAGCGCAAGTGTACACACACAAACGACGAACAAAACTTATATAGAACAGAATCTACAGTCATGCGGATTAGCTCACCGCATGATCTCTAAAGAGCTCCCCTTTTAGGAGGCCATAGCCCTTCACGGGAAATCCAAAGGCTATTTCATTCATTCATTCATTCATATAAAAACATACTTAATAGGCCAAAATAGGCTTTGTCGTCAAAATATGTATTTTAGGTGCTATTAAAATACCAATTTTAGACATAGTTTTGTATGAACGTGTACTTGCAAGTTTTTATGAACTTATCTTTTAAGAATTAAAAGACGTTTTTACCTAGAATCCGAAGCCTACTTATGAATGTGATAATGATTTGAAACAAAGTCTATGAATTCCAGAATATTTGTTGTATCATAAACGTACATTGAAAAACAAAATAAGAAAAGGCACAATTGAAAAATTTTATAACACAATGACGGTGCCAATTTTAATGTACGGATCAGAGAACTGGGTAATGAAAAGGGGTGACAAAAGAATAACTGAAACGGTTGAAATGATATTTTCACGGTATGTAGCTAGTTGTACACTTATAGATCACTTATGACGCCTTATCAACTTCTGTGGTTTTCTAGCGTTTGAATGATATGAAGCTGATTAGTCCGGTGAAATGAATCCAGGGTCCGGCGCCGAAAGTTTCCCAGCATTTGCTCTTAATAGCTTGAGAGAAAACCCCGGAAAAACCTCAACCAGGTAACTTGTTCTAACTAGGATTTGAACCTGGGCCCGCTTGTTTCACGGTCAGACGCACTGACCGTTACTTCACAGCGGTGGACTCAGGTGGTCTGTTACGGCCTCACATCAGTCCATCTCTTTGCCGGGTACCAACGAATCGTCTTCCACGGGGAGCATATAGTATATGTGTTCCACTATGTTTATTTTTATTTTATGAGGTAAATTTTTATGTAACTACCTCTTTTGATCTCATGTACCTGAATCGTATCAGTATGTAATTACTTAATTCCGATCCAGTTGTATGTGCAACTATGTAAGCAAGTTTTAATCCTGATTGAGTGTAAGAGAAGGCCTTACGGCCTTAACTCTGCCAGGTTAAATAAAGCCATTATTATTATTATTATTATTATTATTATTATTATTATTATTATTATTATTATTATTATAGCAGAATTTGTTTCACGGCGCGTGTTCCATCCATCCTTCTGACATGATTTTTCCAGATTTTCCTTTGATTGTTTACATATTGTGATATTGGTACAATTTTGAGTTCTTTCAAAATGTCATTATTTCTTTTGTGGTGTAGTTTTTTGAGTCCTGCAGTCATCTCGGTAGCGGGAACAGGGTATTCAAATAATAATAATAATAATAATAATAATAATAATAATAATAATAATAATAATAATAATAATATATTTATTTATTTAATCGGGCAGAGCTAAGGTCAGTAGGTCTTCTCTTTCGCCCAGCCAGACTCTAATTCTAATTGAATACAATATTGGTTACATAGTTCGACCCTCCCAAATACTAACATTGTAACTCAATTTTTTATGGTTTTGAGTTATCGTAGTTAATATGGTCTTAAATTATTCCTTTTTCTTCCAGTACTACCATTGTAGCTCTAAACCTCTCCAATCGTATGTAAAATCTTATTGTTACTCTAGATATCTGTATACACTAATTTACACGATCATTGTAAAACTTCATTTCCTTCTCCTGAAAAATGGAAGAAAGTGAGTTGCAATGTTAATACTTGTGAGGATCGAGTTGTTACATTAATATAATAATAATAATAATAATAATAATAATAATAATAATAATAATAATAATAATAATAATAATAATAATAATGGTTTATTTTAACTGACAGAGTTAAGGCCATTCGGCCTTCTCTTCCAACCAGTACGATAGAAAATTACTACAATGCTATGAATATAACATAATTAATACAATACAATTCAATTCAAAGCAATACAATACTACAATACAAGACAATATAATATATAATTAATATAATACAATGACAATTCATTTCATCTTCACAACACCAATAAAATAATTATGTAATAATATCTAGACCATACACAACATGAAAGAAAATAATGAAAGTTGGGTAAGTAATGTTAGTGATAATAATAAACATTGGTAAGAAATACTAATAATAGTAATAATAATAATAATAATAATAATAATAATAATAATAATAATAATGAGATAATTTAAATATAAACAACGATAAAATTTTGATGAATCTGTCAGAAAGCAGACGTTAAAATTCTAAGTTTATGTCGAATTACTTTAGAGTTATTCTAATATTTTGTGCAAAAGTACTTTAGTCGAGGAACGCTGTGCAACAGCCGCTTCTATTGTTACGTTTCTTGGGAATGTCGATGCAAATATCACTTGGAGAGTCAGGTCCAGGAAAGAATCTGGTTTCAGGGGATGAGACTGTTGCTGCTGTGGAAAACTTTCACGATGGGAGAAGATAGAAAGAAGGAAAAAAGTAAAGATCCTAGCCGGAAATAGCATACAAAAACTTGAAGAAATGCTTGAAAAATCTCCAGCTGGAGTGCTGTTTCTAGGTACGACAAAACTTTTATACTGTCCAAGCTTAATAGCTTCACAATTGAAGCAAACAGCATGGAGCGCGTTCAGAAAATCCCACTCCTTGAAGGCATTTCTAAGGACATTTCTCTTGGAGTAGGAGCAGTAAGCCTATATATCGTTCAAATTCAACCGAGAGAAGTTTAAGTTAATGCAGACTGTGACGACCGCGTGACGTAGGCATCTAGCGCAATATTTATAATGATGAGATGAGATGGTACAATAATACATATTCAAGGCAGTTTAGTATTTTAATAAGTCAATTAATTGGGAAACTTTGGAAAACAAATGTAGGAAAACTACAGGGACATCATTTTATTTTTACTTCAACTTTTATTGTACCTGAGTTTTTGAATGTACTTCACTCCCACCCCTTCTACTAACGAAGTATCAACCCAAGTGTCCTCCACACAGAACCAAGGCCGCAGTACTGAGTTAGTGATTATAGTACGTTTCAGAAATATGTTCGCGTTTTCCAGTGATGAAAACTTCCAATATTGAATCATATTTTCGCACAGGTACTGTCGTCCGTTCGCCTACGTCGCATCCCAATTTCCTCCACCTGCTTCTGCTCGCTCCACTGTAAAGACTAGTGGCTAGGCTTTCTTAGCTCTTTTCTGAAAACATTAATTTCTGTTAGGAATTAATTGGACGTCTACGTAATATTATGCAACTGTTTAAAATAACTTAAATAAAAGGGCCTCGTTAAGTAATTAACTGTCACGTGACCCCCCCCCTTTCTACGATCCTGCGACATAACTACTTGGACGGACAGTAGATAGCATGTCTGAGTAATTTTATCTTTTCGGATCGGGCAGAAGTGAAGATTGAATTTACAGTACGTAAAGTACTCTTTTATAGAGTAGGTACAGAATTATTTCAACATGAGTTACTAGTACGAAGGACGAAACTGGTAATTGGAATTAGATGCAATAGTTTATAGTGCGATAATAGGCACAAAAGAACTGAAGCCTGTATCGAAATGAACGGCCACCACTTTAAATATCCATATTATGATTATTTTTCATTTTAACTTCATTCTCTATATCGTACGCTAATGTGCTGTAGACAGTATAATATACGCTGCATAATGAATACGTTCGCATGGATAAACACTTATTATTAATACTGTACTGTATTTTGATTAAACAAAACCTAATAAAAATTATCACACTCAAAATCGCGCTATTTCCTACTTTACGTAAATGGATGAACTACTTTTCTTCCCTCCTGTACCTAGTAAAGTGATTTGTTTGTATTTTACGCCAGTATCATCGAACTCCAGTCGTGGAAGGGGGTAGCAAACGGTGTTTCCGAGTCTCAATCATTAATCCAAAGGTATAGCCAGGTTAATATTAAAAATATTAGTAAAAATAAAATGATGTCCCTGTAGAATAACATCATTGTATAGAGCACATCTAGGTCAGAAAGCATGGGTAGACATAACGGCTCGGTTAGAAAAGCCAACGTACTATGGTAGGAACGATCATGATTTTAAAATCAAATGTAGGAAACAGAAAACGGATGTAGGTAAATTCTCATTTTTAAATAGAACTATAAATGATTGGAATGACCTACCTGCAGCGGTCTTTGAGGGCTGTCCTTCCTTAAGGAGATTCAAGAATAACTTAAAAAGTTGTGTATAAAGTGCAAATTAAAATTAAGGTGTCATTTAACATTTAATTTTTTAAGGTGACATGTATTTATTTAGCCTGACGAGTTATTCCCTTGGTTTGAATTGTAAATTATTTAAAAATAGCGTGTAAGAGGGTCTTAGACTAGAAATGTTTAGTTTAAATGTAGTTCTGTTTATAAGTATGCATAAGGGTGTGATTATTTGACTTATTTGAACTGTTGTATCAGTGAAGCGAGGTGAGTCAGTGAAGTTATGGTTTTACAGTGCAGTGAACAGTTCCGATCAGTGATAATTTATAGCGTCAATGAAATGTGTTCTATAGTGTCAGTGAAATGTGTCCTAAAGTGTCAGTGAAATGCGTCATAGTGCCACTACAGTGAGTGAGATGAGAGTAAAGTGAAAGACTATTGAAACTTATGTAGGGCCTATACATATGTAGGTTGTATTGTAAAATTAGGTTCATTTATTAATTAGGTTATTTTATGTATTATTATTATTATTATTATTATTAGGCCTAATTGTAATTATTGTGTTAAATTTTATTGTGTATTCTTATTGTATTGTGTGTATATTTGTATTGTGTATTGTATAATTGTATTGTGTATTGTTTATATTGTGTATACCACTGCCACCGGGTGCTTGCCCACTTGCAGTATAAATCAATACATAATGAAATTAATATTGTGTTGTGTTAGAATACTTTATTTCTTCTAATCTTTATATACTTTCTTCTAATCGTGTAATCTATATATTTAATTTGAACTGTGGCGGAAAATTTTATGAAAACTATGCATCCTGTGAGGTTGTGTGATGTATCAATCGAAACATAATAATATTAATATTCCGGGACAATCTAAATAGTTTATAGTGAAGTTCATAAAAAGCTTTAAATAAAAATAAAATGTGTGTCCGTCACAGCACAGCGTATACCGTAGGACATCTTAAGGCTCATTTACAATGAAAATTAAACATAACGTAAGCGTTAACTTAAGAATATAAACGTTACGGTAAAATCAAGATCATTCACGATGGGAACATAAACATAACAGCAAACATACTTGGTAACCATGGAAATATAACAACGACGCCATTTCCTCATATTCTGTCGTATACTTCAGGGCTCCACGATTGTGTTCTGTTTGCAAATCACGTAAGCATAAGCATGAAAGTTTGGAATTCGCAAACTTTCATGTTAACGTCTTACGGTAATGTTTATGTCAATGTTTATGTGAATCATTGTGAATGATCCCATTTGGTAGCCTGGGCGCAAACTTCTGTGTTTATGTTACGGTTATGTTTAAGTTTCATTGTGAATGGGCCTTTACAGTTCATTTCGTAGTCTTGTGGAGAGGACCGTGGTTCACGTACTGGCTTCAAATGTACTTTATCTTCATTACAGTTATTAATAGAGCTGTGTTAGGTTTTTGAAGGTCATGAATGGTGTCAGTAATGTGGGGGCTTTGTGTATAGGAAAGGCTATGGTTCAAATAATGAAATTTCAAACAATAAAACATCATTTTCCTTAAAACGATCAGAAATATATTTATCGCAACCTTATTTATTTATTTATTTATTTATTTATTTATTTATTTATGTGCTTATTTATTTATTTATTTATTTAATCTGACAGGATTAAGGCCATAAGGCCTTCTCTTCCATTCTACCACATAGCACATATAAATACAAAAAAGAAATACAGACGCTGATAAAATTAATACAAATTAAATTAAAGCCCTATAGAGGGTCAACAGGGTCAAAAGAACACTATAGATCTTTCAACGAGCTAATACAAGAAAAAAGAAAGAAAACAGAGATAGCAATGATGATATTGATAACTGACAATAATAATAATAATAATAATAAATAATAGTAATAATAATAAATACATTACATATTAATTGTCAATTTTACAACAGCATAGTTACAATATTTACTATATGTCATGGGTTAAGCCGAAGTTGCGCAACCTGACAGGTGTTCAACAAGCAATTCCATGAACTAGAATGTGATTTTTTAATTTAAATTTGAATTTTGATATTGTCCGACAGTCTCTGACATGATCAGGGAGAGAGTTCCAGAGGCGTGGAATAGATATGCTGAAAGATGATGAGTAGAAGGATGTTCTGTACATGCGAGATGTTGACGTCATAATATCATGCTTTTCGAGATCTCGATAATAATAATTTGTTCTTCATTCAATTGTCACGTATTTTTTTCGTGTTTCAATATAGTACGTGTGTTTTTTTATCTGTTTTACTAGAAAAGTAATAGTGTTGTTACGTTGTGAATTTAGTTCATCTTTATTAGTTCATTATTATGAGTGTAGCTGGTCGACCAAGAAAACGTGGTAGAACTTTCAGAAATGTAACTGCATCAAGAACTCACACACGATTATGTGGGAATAATGTTATTTGTAACTCGGAGAAGCTAGAGAGACTTGTAACAAATACCTTACTATAATAATACCGGACAGCTAGCAGTTTTGCGTGCGAACGTCGCTGGTGCTGCTACCTAGGCGGCCGGTGTGGAGATACTCGTGAAAAAAGCTGTAATCAACTGCAATATATATTGTTGCTGGGCTAGTTAATAGTTTTATTAATTAGTGCTGTGTTAAAATGTCAGGGTGTATATGTGCTGTTTATAATTGCTACAAAATTATAGCATTACAAATTGCTCCAAATCGTACTTTCGATTTCCGACAGTTCATAAAACGTGAGTCAACAAAATTCTTTATTGGGCCTAATGCCTTTGTCTCTGTGTTGATATAACAATAAAAATTAGCTGTTTTATTTAGGCATAATAAATGAATAGAAGTTAAAATATATTGGAAATTTTAAGGTTTTAGCAAATTAAGTTTTATTGTTGTCTACATCCCTTTACTAATTATTACAAGCATCAGAATACTACCATTTTTTTAATTTTGCAGTTGTCAGCAATGCGTATATAAAGCATTATTGTAAATTCATTCCTAATGTCACAACTGATTTTGTCTCACTAAAGCAAAGAAAAAATATGTAACAATTAATTACGGAAAGTAATATGAAGTATGCAATATTTCTCATAATATGCAGCTTTGATATAAGATAATAATTTTACATTAAATACTATTCAACATTTCTTAAGTGTTTCATATATTATTTCACATTAGTAACTCACGTTTTAAACAATAGTCCGAATCTCGTTATGTTAGTATTTGTATTTGTGGACGTAATTCCATGCCGCTCCGCTAGATGTCAGGTCCTCGATATTTCGCATTCACGTCAATGCTTCTAGTATACAGCTGTCCGGTATTATTATAGTAAGGTATTTGCTTGTAACTTCGTATTCAAGGTACATGCGTAACGTATTTATTTATTTATTTATTTATTTATTTATTTATTTATTTATTTATTTATTTATTTATTTATTTATTTATTATTACTACTATCATCACATCATAAGTAGCAGCATTTTATTGTGCTTTTCAATCTGTATCAAGCAGCAGTTGCTGCTAAAGCCACTAGTAGTCAATTAAATCCCACTCGAGTTTTGATTTTCTCTAGGAAATCAAAACCTCTAGTGAGATTACTGAAGAAAAATCTATAGTGACACTTGTGGAGGACAAGGTCGCAGTTGCGGTTTTTCTCGGGATTCTCCCGTTTTTCTCCATATTAGACATCTACACCATTCCGTCACCATTTCTCCATTTCGTCATGATCCCATAGCATTCCCCGAACGCCGACTGGCGACGCAAGGAGGGGGCTGGCCCAGGCACGATCGGAGTTGCCTACTCGAAACCTGGATACGCAGCGAACCTTAGTGTTAGTCAGCCGGTGTGGACTTGGGAATGAGCCTAGCTTGAGGATTAGCGCAATAGATCGTGAAAGATCGCAGTGCTGGGTCATAGTGCCCCCCTCCCGAAATTTCATTCCAGTTCGCCCTATTACGCCTTTTCACGCCATAAACTATAGTCTCCAGTCGAAGGCTATACCCGGCGGCGTTGGAAATAGTAAGACTTAAGTTTTTTGCATACATTTCTAACTGGAATACAGCAACAGCGTATCAGGTAATGTAAAGACATAAACATTTCCTGAAGTAGTTAAAATCATGCTGTGGATATATTGTTTTCCTATTAGGTACTCGTAGAATTTTGCCTAATTTTGACTGTAGAATAGAGCCTATGGTTAAAAATAATGGAGATAATTATTACAGTTGTCTGAACACTATTTATTGATAAAATAAATAAAATAATAAAACTGGTTAGAAACCATACATGTTTCGGGGGCTATGCTCCCCCATCTTCAGTGGTTGTACCACGACTACGGTGTAGATGTTCTACCGCGTGTCGTATCTTTAAGATACGAAACATGTATGGTTTCTAACCAGTTTTATTATTTTATTTATTTTTATCAATAAATAGTGTTCAGACAACTGTAATAATTATCTCCATTATTTATAATCTTCACTTATGAACACTGTTGTATTTTGACCTTTTAAGTATTTAATTAAGAGCCTATGGTGTTACAGAAGAAAATTTTTACATTTGATACATACTCGTAAGCATTTCATTACACCGGACGGGAGTTACTATACAGGGTGTAAAAAATATATGTTACAAGGTTCAGTGGTAGGTAGATGGGTACCATGTGACCATATCTTCTTAATAAACTTTTATCCAGAAACGCTTTGTTTACGTGCTGGCGTCTCTGAAATGTGGAGGAGGACGTAGGCAGTACGGACCATAAAAGCTAGGAAAGAAGTAAAAAAGACAATTGAAATGATGTAAGTAAAAAGCATTTAATCAACTACAGAAGGTGCTCCAAATAGCTGCCACCAACTTCGGTACATTTTGTGCATCCTCTGGTAATGCCATACCGAACTCTTGGAAAGATTCCCGGTTATCTCGGATGATTCCAGCTGCTACTTGAATTTGTGTTGCAAGATCTTGTTGTGTCTCCACGGGAGTCTTGTACACCAGGGTTTTCATGCACCCCCAGAAAAAGAAATCCAATGGTGTTAAGTCAGGTGAGCGAGGAGGCCAGTCCACGTCCAATCCATCTGTTGCCAAAGATGTCATTCAAGTGGCCACGTACCTCATGATCGAATTGTCCTGGAGCGCAATCATGCTGGAACCACATCGCACGACGGATTTCCAAAGATAATTTTTCCAGCAACTTGGCATAAATATTAGGTAATTGGGGCCATTAAGACGCAGAGGTATGAGGTGCGAACCTATTAGATGGTCATCAATGATACCTGCACACACTTTAGAGCTTTTGTGATCCGTACTGCCTACGTCCTCCTCCACATTTCAGAGACGCTTGCACGTAGGCGTTTCTGGACAAGAGTTTATTAACGTATATTTTTTACACCCTGTATATCCCGAATTTTCAGATAGTAGATATCGGATTCAATCTAAGATTTCTAGTGTTCCGAGAATCTTTTTCGGGAACATAATATTGTAAGATTTTAGAGTGAATACATTGTTCAATTGAGGACCTCAGAACAATAAGTGTGTTATCGACCAAATGTGGCATTTTCGGATTTTCAAACTTTCTTACTATTCCCGCCTCATAGAATCAGAATCTGTCATTGGTTCTCTCATAAACTCATTTGTAGTATTAGAAAATGAAGTTAATGTAATATGATGTTCCAAAAAATAAAGTGAATAGAAACTTTGTTTTTGCTCTCCTGAAAAGCTGCTTTTGGTTCATAACCCACTTATTGTACTGAGATCTTAAATTTAAAAGGTGCACAATTTCATTACAAAAGCAGTTTATAACACTATATCATTTGATGTTACATATTTTGCATATTTCCTTTCGTTGTTTCATCATGAATGACGTTCCGCGAGCAGATACCCCATATCAGAGCAAACGGTAGTTCAGGGAAACAGAAACAAGAGAACCTAATATTGTTGTGTGCAACATTTATAAACACTAGTACACGAAACAAAGAAAACCACAAACAGAGTTCAAACCAACTTTGTTCTAAAATGTTAATGAAATGTATTTGTAATTTGTCCGTAACAGTACCGTAGGTCCATCAATAGTGGTAAACGGAGGTGAAAAAGAACAAAATGCCCATTGTACGCTAACAGTAGTTAAAACTCTCTTCTCCATAAGGAAGACACGAATGTAGAGACAAATTAAGAAGTGGATTTTTCTTTATCTCACAAAAAAAAACCGCCACATCTGCTAGAGCGTAATTAGACATCTGCTGCTTTCCATTGCTTTATAATTTCTTATTCATTCAAGCTGTGAGCTAATTTAGGTAAACTTAAGATCTAATTACCTTATATATACATACACACTACTTTGACTTTTAAAGTAATTATAAAATATTCTAGTTTTTAGTCGTATAACTTAAGCAACAATGAGATAGGTTAATATTTTGATTCCACAACTGCTATGGAGTCCGCCCTTCATTAATTTTACTACAAAACAAGCCAGACTATAGACTTCCAAGACAACTAATTCCTGAGATAATTTTTTTTTCTTGTGAAAAGTGGTAAATGTTTTTCTCTAAAACATAAATACACTGATATTTTTTAAATAAATATATATATATATATATATATATATATATATATATATATATATATATATTTAAAATGGCATATGACTCGGTTAAGAGAGAAGTTTTATATGATATTCTTATTGAATTTGGTATTCCCAAGAAACTAGTTCGATTAATTAAAACGTGTCTCAGTGAAACGTACAGCAGAGTCCGTATAGGTCAGTTTCCAATTCACTGTGGGCTAAAGCAAGGAGATGCACTATCACCTTTACTTTTTAACTTTGCTATAGAGTATGCCATTAGGAAAGTCCAGGATAACAGAGAGGGTTTGGAATTGAACGGGGTACATCAGCTTCTTGTCTATGCGGATGACGTGAATATGTTAGCAGAAAATCCACAAACGATTAGGGAAAACACGGGATTTTTACTTGAAGCAAGTAAAGAAATAGGTTTGGAAGTAAATCCCGAAAAGACAAAGTATATGATTATGTCTCGTGACGACAGTATTGTACGAAATGGAAATATAAAAATTGGAAATTTGTCCTTTGAAGAGGTGGAAAAATTCAAATATCTTGGAGCAACATTAACAAATATAAATGATACTCGGGAGGAAATTAAACACAGAATAAATATAGGAAATGCCTGTTATTATCCGGTTGAGAAGCTTATCATCCAGGCTGCTGTCAAAAAATCTGAAAGTTAGAATTTATAAAACAGTTATATTACCGGTTGTTCTTTATGGTAGTGAAACTTGGACTCTCACTTTGAGAGAGGAACATAGGTTAAGGGTGTTTGAGAATAAAGTGCTTAGGAAAATATTTGGGGCTAAGAGGGATGAAGTTACAGGAGAATAGAGAAAGTTACACAACACAGAAATGCACGCATTATATTCTTCGCCTGACATAATTAGGAACATTAAATCCAGACGTTTGAGATAGGCAGGGCGTGTAGCACGTATGGGCGAATCAAGAAATACATATAGAGTGTTAGTTGGGAGACTGGAGAAAAAAGATCTTTGGGGAGGCCGAGACGTAGGTGGGAAGATAATATTAAAATGGATTTGAGGGGGGTAGGATATGATGATAGAGCCTGGATTGATCTTTCTCAGGTTAGGGACCAATGGCGGGCTTATGTGAGGGCGGCAATGAACCTCCGGGTTCCTTAAAAGCCAGTAAGTAAGTATATATTTAAAATAGTAAATATTCTAATATTTTAATAACCCAAATACCAAATTAAGCAGAATAACCATACTTTCACAAAGTGTAAAGAAGAAATATTTTTTTTTATGACTTCCCTTAAGGGCTTGGGGTTTCGAGCTCTGGTCTAATCAGGTACTCGTTTGGAAAATGGACCTGACTCTGTAAGGGCTGAAATAGACGACCCGCCTGTCAGCATCGTATTCACGAATGACACCCGGATCAGCTGTCGGACTGGAGCAATAATCATATAGACGCATAATGGAAGCTAGTGCGGGCCCGTCCTGGGCCGAGCCCTCTAGAAGCAGCAAGCCAAGTCCATATTTTTTTGGATTTGTCGAATTATACTGTTTTTACATATGGTGAGGGCACACTGGGTGCAGACTTACATAGATCAGCAGTACGCTGATTTATGAAAGGCACTCTGGGGTATGAACAAGAAAACACATTAATATCCTATACACGACTATGTCTTCCATACATCGTCGAAGTTACGTCATAACCGTTGCGTGCACCCGGCTGGAGATGTAAAGCGGCTGCTTCAATTTCGATTTTACCGTCGATAACCTGATACTTCAGTTTTTGTTCCTTTAAGACTTCAAAGACGATCGCTTAGTCTGCACACTAAAATAAGATTCTGAAAATAGCAATCATGACAGCATGAAAGTTCATGAGATTCCTCTGTGTGCAGAAAGTCAGCTACGATCGAGATGATTTCCGCATCAGCTTCTGATGTGATGCAATTGAGAACAAATATCATCGCGCAGATATTTTGTATTCCAATAACCTGACACTCTTTCCGACTATAGTATCGAGAAGAGATGTTACTGAATGTCCCTTATACTTTTATTGTCTCTAACTCTTTCTCATCTATTCCTGCTTCTTTTATAGTAGTAGCAGTAGCAGTAGCAGTAGCAGTAGTTTATTTAGCGGCGCGTTTACTAAAGAGATTATTCAGCGTAGGGCATTTGTTTTCAAAACTAACATGCTTTCTTACACTTTGGTACAATTCCTGTTGCTGAAAAGTGAATGTTGTGTAGGCCTATTTTCTTCTAAATCAGTGATTCCCAAACTTTTGAATGTCACGAACTCCTTGAAATTATTTCGTTTTGACGGACCTCCGAAATGTTATATATATATATATATATATATATATATATATATATATATACATATATATACAGGGTGTTTAAAAAATACGGGGCATAATTTCAGGTATGTATTTCCCACATGTAGACAATCAAAATAGTTCATTACAACATATGTCCGGAAATGCTTTATTTCCGAGTTATGGCCTTCACAACATTGAAATTCACCGGAACGTTTTTCTTTCCGCAGGTCGTTACCGTCAAAGGAGACATTAAGAGGGCACTATGACAGTTCATTCCGACGCGAAGGTTACATTCAGTGTTGTGTAGGCGTTCGTAGGGATTCGTAACGAGCTGTTTTTTTACGGTGATGGGTTGGAATCGAATTGTGGCATGTTCTGAGGACATACGCAATACTCCTGGAGTTTGGGATCGTGTTCGCAGGTCAATGAGACATCGATGTGAGGCCTGTATTCAAGCAGGAGGTGGACATTTTGAACATCTTCTGTAATGACAACGACCTGCGGAAAGAAAAACGTTCCGGTGAATTTCAATGTTGTGAAGGCCATAACTCGGAAATGAAGCATTTCCGGACACATGTTGTAATGAACTATTTTGATTGTCTACATGTGGGAAATACATACCTGAAATTATGCCCCGTATTTTTAAACACCCTATATATATGTGTATATATATATATATATATATATATATATATATATAATTTAGGCCAGTAATTTCTATTCACTAAGCATTTGCATCCTTAATAATTTGCAGCGATTTACATTTCAGTTTCCGAATATTATCTGAAAATACTGTACATAATTTAAAGTTATTTTACGGTATATCATATCTTTACTGTGAAAAATGAAACCAGTTTTTTAGACTTACCATAAAGTTTTCAGTGGGATAGTTGATATATTTTCTGTGAAAAAGTAAACCAATTTTCTTAGAATTATCATAAGGTTTTCAGTGGGGTGGTTGATGTCTTTGCTGTGAAAAATTACACCAGTTTTTTAGACTTACCATGAGGTTTTCAGCGGGTTGGTTGGTTGATGTATTTGCTGTCAAAAATTAAACCAGTTTTTTAGACTTACCATGAGGTTTTCAGTGGGGTGGTTGATATCTTTACTGTGAAAAATTAAACCAGTTTTTAGACTTATCGTGAGGTTTTCAGTGGGGTGGTTGATGTATTTACTGTCAAAAATTAAAGTTTTTTAGACTTACCATGAGGTTTTCAGTGGGGTGGTTGATGTCTTTACTGTTAAAAATTAAACCAGTTTTTTAGACTTACCATAAGGTTTTCAGTGGAGTTGTTGATATCTTTACTGTGAAAAATTAAACCAGTTTTTAGACTTACTATGAGGTTTTCAGTGGGGTGGTTGATATCTTTGCTGTGAAAAATTAAGCCAGTTGTTAGACTCACCGTAAGGTTTTCAGTGGGGTGGTTGATGTATTTACTGTCAAAAAATAAACCAGTTTTTAGACTTACCATAAGGTTTTCAGTTGAGTGGTTGATGTATTTATTGTAAAAAATTAAACCAGTTTTTAGACTTAGCATAAGGTTTTCAGTTGAGTGGTTGATGTATTTACTGTAAAAAATTAAACCAGTTTTTAGACTTACCATAACGTTTTCAGTGGGGTGGTTGATGTATTTGCTGTCAAAAATTAAATCAGTTTTTAGACTTACCATAAGGTTTTCAGTTGAGTGGTTGATGTATTTACTGTCAAAAATTAAACCAGTTTTTAGACTTATCATGAGGTTTTCAGTGGAGTGGTTGATGTATTTATTGTGAAAAATTAAACCAGTTTTTTAGAGTCACCATAAGGTTTTCAGTAGGATGGTTTATGTCTTTGCTGTAAAAAATGGAATAAGTTCTTTTAGATTAAACATAAGTTATCATTGACATGGTTGATGCTTTGTAAAGTCTGGCTCAGATGTAGATACGGTTCTACTCTAACATAAGTCGCAAGTCTACCTCAAAATTACCACAAGGCTATTAGTTGGATGACTGATGTCTTTGCTGTGATTATTGTGATTTACACAACCATTGAAATAAATCGTAGCCAGAGTTACGGGCCAAGACTATACAACTCTACTTCGGTAATAAATCCTGACCTAGGTTATTTTGAGTTTAATAAATTTAAAGAAAAATTATATTGTATTCATGTCCCTTTTTTTTTTTTTCTTTTTTCTCTTTTTCATAATTTCAGTATACTATCTACTCATCCCAGCTTATATTCTGTTCTTGACTTGTTTCTCTTATCTTCGTAATTATCCCTGCTTTGTAATAATTGTATTGGTTTTGTAATTTTATTCAGTCTTTGTTATGTTCCATGTAGTACAAAATAGTTATTTATAGGAACCGCCCCCGAAGACGAGATTACTCCAACGGATGTGCGCTACGTCACTCAATAATATGTATTTATTTTATATAGCAATATATACTAAATGTTTGCCCAAAATCCAATTCTGTTCCCCCTCAAACTCTTAAAAAGCTGAAACACTTTGGTATATAAAAACTTCATCAATTAGGCTACAAACTCACCGAACAATAACAAACAACACTGAAGCAAGCTCTAATCTGTGGTAGAAACAGTCGTATGTGTATTACATCAGAGGCAGACCTCGAGGTAATTAATTCAAACAGGAACCACAAAGGTAGCGAGATGAAGTTCATTTGAACTGTAGCAGCACTCCGACGTATATGATCGATCTGAACGCAATGCACGTAAACTGGAAAGCAGTGAAATGTATGATAGCCACTTAAAGAGGCGGGCTGAAGTACAGGGCAGTGCAGGTGTACATAAAAATCTGTCGGATAGGTTCCATGAAAACTAAAATTATGGAAACTACTGCAAGGACTGTTTCAGAACTTAAAAGAAATTTTAATAATTCATTTAAATTTAGATATTATTTCGCATTGTGTCCAAGTTTCAGTTCTAGAAGCATTTACATGCAAATGCCTGGTGTCAAGAATCTCAACAAGTGCATTCTCCTGAAAAATTCTCTGCAGCTTGTGAAACTTTACACGAAGACTCAAATATCGATTTGAATTTAGTTAAAATAACAACAGTGATGAAGGATGAATAAGCGCCGATTTCTATCAAACGATAAACGATAACGATATTGTGTTGATAAAATGTGTTATTAGCATTGAAAGTGTCAAGATCACGAGAACGAGGAAAGGCGAAATCTCTAAGTAGATGAACTACGAGGCGTGTTCTTAAAGTAAGTTCCAAAAGGGTGTAGAAAGTAAACGGGAAAATATTTACAAACCATTTTTGTAGCATTGTATTCCCCACACTTCAATTACTTCTCACCATAATCTCCACCATTATTGAGGCATTTATCGAGTCGTGGCACAAGTCTTTCTATCCCCTCATTGTAGAATTCGCCCGCCTGCGAACCACTCCGCAACATTTGTGGAAAATTCAAGGAAAGCGAAGAAATTGTGAACCTCCTGTCCTCATGAATTTTTTCATCGACAGCACGCACCAAATCGTCGTTGATCAAAGATGGCCGACCGGTATGCTGCTCGTCATGCACAGAGACGCGGCCCTCGTTGAACTTTCTAACCCATCTCCTGACCATTCCATCACTAATGGCATCATCACCATACACCTCACAAAGTTGATGATGAATGTCAGCTGGTTTGATGTTTCTCGCATTCAAAAAACGGATAACAGAGCGCATCTCACAGTCGGCGGGGTGCTCGATCACTTTAAACATTTCAACTGATCACAACTAACCCCACACACTGACTGAAGCTCTGAAACTGCATGCACAGCTTGCCTGAGGACTGAAGAAGAAAACACGCATGCGCAAAATAACGATGCAGCGATGCGACAGCTATAATTGAAAATGGAACTTACTTTAAGAACACGCCTCGTATATTGATAGAATGAAGAATGAAGAATAGTGCGTGCATGTTAACTCCGAATCGCCTTTCTGAATCTAACCTCTCTTTATTACTTCTCCTTGTATCAGCTCTCAACTTGTGTATGGGTTGCTTCAAAGTTTGAATCAATCAATATTAGGTGAGACAAAGAAGAAATATACATTACATGCTTTGTCGTTTATCAATGATGTAGCAGTAGGACAATAATTATAAGTCAAATTAAATCTCTACATAGCCACCGCCGTAGCGCTTGCCTGCCGATCCAGAATTGCTTTGGAGCGTGGGTTCGATTCCTGCTTGTGCCGATTACCTGGCTGGATTTTTCCGAGGTTTTCCCCAACTGAAAGATGAATGTCAGGTAATCTATGGCGAATCCTCGGCCTCATCTCGCCACCACCAACCCTATTGACGCTATATAACCGAATAGACCTAGTTAATACAGTGTCGTTAAATAACCAACTAAAAAAAATCTCTACATAGCCTATTATAACTTACAAAGATATAGACTGAGATAATTCTGATTGATATACACTAGAACAATGATTTTATACCTGAAACGTCTTTGGATATATTCTCAAATCATAAGATAAAACAGAGGTATTTCAAAGCTGGATACTTCAGTTATATAGTTCTTGCCCATCAGGGGATGTTCGTACTTTTTTTTTATAGGTATCTACTGAAGGATCCATCGGAAGTAATGGTGAACGGAAAAAAATTTCGGGGCAGAAGAAGATGTCAGATGATAGACTAAGAACTAGGCGCAAAGATTGGAGAATGCTGGATTTGCAGTGAAAGACTTGTCCTTGGGCAGCAAACTATGAATAATGATAATAATAATCATCATCATCATAATCATCATTTTGCAATGTTGACCTTTTCATTGCGCATTGCCTTCAACTTCAGACGTAGCTAAATAGATTACAGTTCTGACATGTTACTCCTGCAGTGGACATTGAAGCCCAAATGAAGTAAACAGATTGTATCCGCAATTGGCAAAGAGAAAAAGTCGTTACTCAAGTTGAACATAAAATTCTTGTCGATAAAATAATATTCCTCGAAGATTCCCGGAAACAATGTGTTTACAAATGCCACTGCAATTTTTGGTTACAATATGAAATCAGAATTCTATCTCTAGCAGACTCTGTAAGCAAGGAAATGAGATTAAAGGGGTTGAGAGATGTGTGAAGACGGAAATTGAAAGGAAACAAAAAGGAAAGGAGGTCTTTTAACTCTGTCGCTTGTGCAACTCCCCGAGACGTTTCATATATAGTCAAATACAAAAAGAGAACTACAAGACTTGTATCACAGCTCGTAGGAGAGCAAGGACACGATTGCTACGGATCTTCTTCACGTGGGTTGTGTTGCGAGACGATTAATAAATCATCTTCCGCACACTCCCTCTTCCACCAAAGCTGCAAATGTTCTCACACAAGCAGAACAATCTTTGCAATAACTGATCTTGTGTAGGGTTCAAATTCGTACCTAAAAATCACACAGAGTTAAAGCTATACAGGTATGAAAACTTCATAATCGCGATTAGTGATATAGATGAAATATGAATCGAGAATTGCAGTAACTCCACAAGTCACATTTTTTTCTCAATCAGTTTTACATAATATCGATGGATATGTTAGCACTAATCAACATATAGTAGTAAATATTACTTAGAAGGCTCTAATAGTTATTTAATACCAATAGTAATATAGTTATTTAGTTTCACAAGCTGCAGATAATTTTTCAGATGATAGACGACATTAAGATATATGGATCATATGAGGAAACAAAGAGGAAGGCAGAAAATAGGAAAGTCTGGAGAAAGCTGGGTTTGCAGTGAAAGACCTGCCCTTGGGCAGAATAGTAAATCATCTTCTTCTTCGTCTTCTTCTTCTTCGTCTTCTTCGTCTTCTTCTTCTTCGTCTTCTTCTTCTTCTTCGTCTTCTTCTTCTTCTTCGTCTTCTTCGTCGTCTTCTTCTTCTTCGTCTTCTTCTTCTTCGTCTTCTTCTTCTTCGTCTTCTTCTTCGTCTTCTTCTTCGTCTTCTTCTTCTTCGTCTTCTTCTTCGTCTTCTTCTTCGTCTTCTTCTTCTTCGTCTTCTTCTTCGTCTTCTTCTTCGTCTTCGTCTTCTTCTTCGTCTTCTTCTTCGTCTTCGTCTTCTTCTTCGTCTTTTTCTTCGTCTTCTTCTTCTTCGTCTTCTTCTTCTTCGTCTTCTTCTTCTTCGTCTTCGTCTTCTTCTTCGTCTTTTTCTTCGTCTTCTTCTTCGTCTTCTTCTTCTTCGTCTTCTTCGTCTTCTTCTTCTTCGTCTTCTTCTTCTTCTTCTTCTTCGTCTTCTTCTTCGTCTTCTTCTTCGTCTTCTTCTTCTTCTTCGTCTTCTTCTTCGTCTTCTTCTTCTTCTTCGTCTTCTTCTTCGTCTTCTTCTTCTTCGTCTTCTTCTTCTTCTTCGTCTTCTTCTTCGTCTTCTTCTTCTTCGTCTTCTTCTTCGTCTTCTTCGTCTTCTTCTTCTTCGTCTTCGTCTTCTTCCTCTTCTTCTTCTTCTGTCTGACAAGTGTTAGGCCACAAGGCCTGTTACGGTCGCACATAAGATTTTCACGCCATCTCTTAGCAGGACGACCCACAGATCTTTGGCCATGTGGTACATAATTATAAATTGCCTTTGGGAGTCTACTATTACTCATTCTTTCCAAATGATGTTTCCAATTAGACTGATATTGAAGTATGTAATCTAAAACTGGTTGAGTTTTTAGTTCCTTTAAAATTTCACAATTTCTTTTCAGATCCCATTTAGTATAGCCCGCTGTTCTTCGCATGAATCGCATTTCACAAGCCGTTAGTCTGCTTTTATCTGCTTTCCTCAGTGTCCATGCTTCGCTGCCATAGCTGAGCATCGGTCGTGCCAATGTGTTGTAGCGGGTGTGTTTCTGAACCAAGGATGGTTTCATCACACTATTTATAATGCCCATAGCTCTTGTGTATTTATTAATTTTCTGTCATGTGTCCAATTCTTCAAAAATGGAAAGATTGTAACCTAAATATGGGAAACTATTACATCTTTCTACTATTTTGTTATCGAGACAAATTTTACTTTGTATTGGGTATTTCCCACAGAATGCCGTAATTTTTGTTTTATCTGTTGAAACTTCCATATTATATGTGGCTGCTACTTGCTGCAAATTATATAATGACCTTTGGAGGTCGTCTTCTGAAAGTGCTAACAATACCAAATCATCTGCAAAGAGAATTGAATCCAATTTAAGGTGTCTGTTAATTTGTATATATCCATGGCGAGTTTGCTTCCACTCTTTAATTATTCGGTTCATATAAACAATAAAGAGGTTGGGTGATAATCCACATCCTTGTCTTTCACCAGTATTGATGGGTGTCCAAGATGATAGCTTACCATCTTGTTTAATTGCTATTTTATTTTGGTTATATATATTATGAATATTGTAGATAAACTGTTGTGGAACATTGTCGTCTACTAAAATTTGTAATAACCATGATCTGTCTACTTTATCAAAGGCGTTCTTGAAATCCACAAAAGCCATATGTGTCTCGATATTAAATTGTTTGTGTTTTTCTAATAATAGTTTCATTGTAAAATATCCATCTGCGCATGACCTTCCTTTACGAAATACTCTATGAATACTCTACGAGATATAAATGAATAGTAAATTAATAATAATAATAATAATAATAATAATAGTAATAATAATAATAATGACTTTAGAAAAGGAAGATCATGTGTAGATCCATTATTTAGTATGAAACTATTGTTAGAAAAAAGAAGAGAATTTAATTTAGAAACCCATATAGCTTTTATTGATTTTGTGAAAGCTTTTGATAAAGTCCGAAGAGACCTTTTATTCGACATATTACAAGAAAAAAATATTCCAAATTTGCTATTGCAAAATATAATAGAAATCTACACAGACAGCAAAATAAGTGTCAAAATAAATAACTGTATATCCGAAAGAAAATTAGTTAAAAATGGATTTCGACAAGGTTGTCCACTATCACCAACTTTATTTAATATTTATATAAATGAAATTATTTTAAAATGGAACCAAATCTACACATCAGGAATCAAAATAACCAGTGCTCTAACATTAAATACCTTACTCTATGCCGATGATCAAGTCATAATTTCCAATTCAGAGGATAATTTACAAAGAGGATTGTATACATTAAATAAAATATTAAAAGATTTTGGGATGGAAATTTCAGCAGAAAAATCAAAAGTAATGGCATGTTTAGGACAAGACCCAGTCACAAGTAAGATAATACACAATAACCAATGCCTCGAACAAGTGCAAAATTTCAATTATCTGGGTTGTGAAATATCTTATCAAAATGAAAAATATGTGAACAAGAAAATTACCAAATTTACACAAATTCTAGGAATAATAAACAATGCATTAAAAGCTAAATTAGTACAAAAATCTACAAGAATAAAAATATATAATACACTAGCATTACCCACCCTTTTATACGGAAGCGAGATTTGGTCATTAAAGAAAAAATATATGAACAGAATCAAAGCAACGGAAATGAAATTTTTGAGGAGGACAGCAGGATATACTCTTTTAGACCGAAAAAGGAATGAAGAAATTTTACAACAATTAGAAGTAGAGTCAGTAGAAGAAAAAATCAGCAGATACAAATTCAATTGGCTAGATCATGTAAGAAGAATGGAAAATTCAAGAATCCCAAAAATTATGATGCAATATAAACCTAGAGGACATCGTCGACCAGGAAGACCTTTAAGAAGACTGCTAGATGGGGCCGAAACAGACCTACAGAGGCCTAATTCGTGAAGGATGATGATGATGATGATAATAATAATGATAATAATGGTTAGTAGTGAAGTACATTATGCCATTCCTGCTTTACGACTACCAAGGGACAATTATGTCCGTCACAAGTGTGTTGTCAGCTGTGTTCGCAGTTCTGAATAATTCCTAATTTGCTTAGCGATCTGGACAAGTGACGAACACTTGCAACACTACAAACGTTACTAGAGATAACAGAATCCTTCACAAGCCCTTGTTTCGTTCTAAGGTCAGACATTTGCTTGTCTGTTTGCATTCCCAAGCCATTTAACTAGTCAGCCAAGTAATTCACGTGCACTGTATTGCCTTTTGTTGAGATTCTATGGAGCAACTCCATCAATCTTCTTACTGGCAGCCACCGCCTCACGTCTTATCGATGTCAATGGAACCACAATGCCACAGCTCCTCCTCGCCTTATCGGAGAACTGCCACACCCTCTGTGGAATACTCTATGAGATATAAATGAAGCCAAGACAGCGATATAAATTTTACGACTTCTACTTTACAGATTCAAACTCCTCCTGTAACAAAAATGAATCTCTCAGCCGTGTGTTATAGCCTGTTATATATTTCAATGGAAATATATTATCTTCCTTCGAACACAAAGCTATCCACTATATTCTGAACATGCATATACGTTTTTCTGTGTGAAATGTTCATTTTTTCTTTAACGCAGATGAGCTTTTCCTACTGTCTTTTCCTGTCCTATAGGTTTTAAATAAATTTGAATTTAGATCATTATCGTCAATTAAAGAGTATGTGCAAGGCTTCCAAAAGTGAATGGTAAGATTTCGTTTTATGATTGTGCACGCCATGATGGTGGCAGTATTATGGGAGAGGTACGGGTGAAATAATCTCGAATAGTTGTAGTATGTTGAAATTCTACGCACCTCAACACCAATTTATCTGTCGTCTCGTCTTGTGTATTTATGTTCCAACCATTATCTAAAAACTCGATCATCGGTATATTGAGTAGCCTATACTCCAACATAACATTTCACGATACTCATCATTTACCTTTTCAGTTTCTCGTCATTGGAACTCCCTACCTCATAGCTTAAGGGGTTGTCAAATAGATTGCTTTATGTCTCTAGAATATGATCTTTCTTAAAATATAATTTTTGTTATAATATTATTTTTATTTTTAGTATATAAATTTTATTTTACGGAAGGGGAATGAAACTGACCACACTACCCAATTATCTCCTGGCTTGGTTGCCTCATGAGATGCCTTATTGGTGTAACTTGTGAGGTTCAAACCTTTCTTCGGACAGTTGACTAAACAACAACAACATACCAATTTTTATCTATTAGTTTAATCATTCCTTTGATTCATATTTTTTATCCAAAACTAAATTATAATTATTTGAATCTTAAAATTACACGTAATTAAACATCTTAATTTGCTCTTATTGTTATTAGACCTATTATTATTATTATTATTATTATTATTATTATTATTATTATTATTATTATTATTATTTCTGTTTTGCTGTTATTTTCATACTTGCTAGTGTTCTTATACTGGTTGAGTAAAAGATAAGGCCTTGTAAACGTACTCTGCTAGTATAAATAAATAAGTAAATAAGTAAATGAATAAACAGATAAATACTGCAACCATTAATGAATGTTAAATGTTATGTTTTATTTAACGACGCTCGCAACTGCAGAGGTTATATCAGCGTCGCCGGATGTGCCGGAATTTTGTCCCGCAGGAGTTCTTTTACATGCCAGTAAATCTACTGACATGAGCCTGTCGCATTTAAGCACACTTAAATGCCATCGACCTGGCCCGGGATCGAACCCGCAACCTTGAGCATAGAAGGCCAGCTCTATACCAACTCGCCAACCAGGTCGACACCATTAGTGATATGACGTCATAGCGCATTTCTGATCGGAAAATGCTGAAATAAACTCAACGTAGTTACGTGTTGTTACTTGTTATGAAGAAAATTAATCGTGTAGAAATGTATCATCTCTTGTAAATTTTTACGCATGTGAATCCCATGCAAGAAAATGGATATGTAATCTTACGGCTAGCAAAACTCAAATCTGTGATGCTCTTCCAACTCACAGTATGATGTGGATTAATGCGAAATGAAATAAATTGTTGGGTCTTTCTTTTTCGAAAGAAACATAAATAGTTACATTAACTGGACACGTTTCAACATTTTCTCTTGCCTCAAGGTAACGAAATGGATACTGCAAGACTACAGATAATTTACCAACACCGCGGAGCGCCACCACACTGTGTGCATGTTGAATGTGAGTTTGCAAACGACATATTCAAGGTCAGTGGATCGGACGAAATGGTCCGATACAACAAATTTCCAGATGGATGGATCGGACGAAATGGTTCTATTCTATGACTGATGAAAAGTTTCGTAACTATACGGACTTCCCCTTAAGACACATGAACGATGTTCAATACGTAGACCAGTGACCGGCATGTTCCGTGCTCTGTGACGTCAACCACGGAGCCGCCACGCTCTTTGCTCAGGAAACTCTGCATACTGAGCACAGCGAGGAGAGAAGGTTCAACTGAACAGTGGTGGTGCGGCGCCTATGCAATGACAGAGCGCGATCCATTCGTCTGAGGTAGTATGCGAACAGCACAATTACAATACATTTGTACGAAAACAAAACTGGACATCCGTGATAAATGAATGTAACAAAATATTTTTGTTTGTAATCAAATTTAATATACTTATAATAATATGAAATTCATAATACAGCCAGCTGCAGAAGCGTTCGTGTTATGTAAATGAGGCTCCGAAACTGCTATAAATATACAAATATATAAATAAATAATTTAAGCAGTACTACAACACTTTGTCTACTCGGAAACTTGAAAACAATTCAAGTGTTTTAACAGACATTTTCCTACACAATATACAGATTGAACTATATAGGCCCTAACTTGGTGAGTAGTATGCAAAGCATATTTCAACTTTTGAAACACACCATCACTTTGTGTTACTACCGTGCCCAAGTTAAATGCTTTGTCGAGATCAAACTGTGTTCTGGAGTATGGAGGAATGGCGAAGTGTTTGATTTGTGGCAAGCTGTTTCAGTACGTAAAGAAATTCAATATAAAATGCCATTATTCTCTATGCCACACAAATAATTATCGACAAGTACTAGTGCTGCAATTGAAAGATAAATTGTTAAGTGAAGCTAGTGAACACAATGTCAGTGAATCAATGGTAAGCTTAAGGCTTAAGATATAGGATTTCACTAGCCATTGCAAAGAACATGCGTTCTTTTAATGACGGGGAATTTGCCAAGAATGTTGCCATCATGACCGCAGAGTAGTTATTCCCTAGCAAAATACAGGAATGTGATTCCATCAATTTATCTCCAAGAACTGTCGTATCATTGCTGCACTGACGCCACTGCGCTGGTGCGTGTTAACAGTAATACGACTCAACTGCTCGCTCTTCCAAGCTCTTGAGGTCCGACTGGCTCTTACGTCATAACTGCAGCTTCTGCCGGCCACTGACGTAGACAGTGAAATAATCAGACTTTTACATCATCTCTGGAACAGAATCATAGAAGCGTTGCCAGATGTTCTTGATGGAATGTGGAAGGACCTGAGCACACATCGAAATTCACTGAATAATAATAATAATAATAATAATAATAATAATAAAATTGTTACACTTGTTTAGTTCATTTTAAAATTGTATATCAGCATAGTGTTTGTGTTTCAATCCAAACGTTTGAGATGGGCAGGCTATGTAGCACTATGGATGAGTCCAGAAATAGTGTGTTAGTTGGGAGACCTGAGGAGAAAAAGAATTTTGGGGAGGCCGAGACGTAAACGAGAGGATAATATTAAAATGGATTTGAGTAAGATTGGATATGATGCTAGGGACTGTATTAATCTTGCTGTTGGTAGGGACCGTTGCCAGGCTTCTTTGTGGGCAACAGTGAACATTCGAGTTCTCTAAAAGCCATTTTTAAATAAGTAAATATAGTGTTTGTGTTACTAAAAATTATTTAAACACCACCATTGCTTCTCGGAGAGCAATAGAACTTTAATCGCCAATATATCAAAACTTAGTGATAGTACAGTAAGTTTTTACGTAAAGAATTCCTTTTCCTTCACTTTTTGTTATTGTTATAGTGTCAATTTCCCTCAATTTAATGACTCGAAACTCAAGTTCGATCTTTTGTCGATTCAACCAAATGTCATAGAACTTACCCGCAATGGCAAAACTACTGTTGGTTTTACTTACTCTAGCGAAAATGTAAAAAAAAAATTCTAAAATGATTACAGGTAATTATAAATAAAAATGAAACGAACATATTGCATGATCCTTTAGGTTATTAATGGAGAAAAATTCGCTCCGGAGATCGAACCCGAGATCTCCAGTTCTACGCACTGGACGCTCTAAACCACACAATAGTACACAATAACGAAATTGCATTTATTATTATCGTTTTTTCTTATGCTGTCACTAGAAGCTTTCGCCTTTAGACTAGTTCGTCCCGCTACACATCTAAAGCAGAGAAGTTGCCGACACATCAGGAGTTTAGACTATAAACTCCACTTACTGAGCTGTATCTGTTACGCTGCACATTTGTACGAGTACATACATAATTATGTAGCTCTGTATTAAGCGATGGATTACGAAAACTAGCATAAACAAGTAGGAATCAGTTCTGAGTGACAGAAGCAATGAAGTTAGCGTTCTTGTAAAACCCAGTTCTTCCTGTAATTATAACAGATTTTGTTTTTCTTCCCATTCACTGTATGATCTGGGATCGAAATGTTAATCTCATGACTTTCAGCCTATGTAGAATTTTACTGTAAAATACGAGTAACTTCTTAAGGATTAACTTGCTTCCATCAGACCAGACAAATGAACTGGCGTAACTGGCAATATGACATTTTTTTTTAACTGCAAGGTTCAGCGACTGTCTATTGGTAATGGTGGATTAGACTTCCATTTTATGCGTTACATCTCAGACATTTTTTCCTTTAGGTTTTACGAAGTAGTATCTGTATCATTTTATAGTGGAAGTGAGAATCAATCTGACATTTGTCTTTTTATGGTCGATGGAACCACTAAAAATCCCGATTAGGTTGGCTCACCTCGGAATTTAAACCCGGGAGCTTCCGAATGCGATATCAATGTCTTACCACTGAGCCAACTCGTGCGCGAGACGACATTGCAACACTGCGCTTGAATGCAGGAGTTAGTCGCTCAAACATCTGACCTCAACCCGCGATAGTCAGTCCAGCTGTGTGGGCTAGTCAGATAACGAACCCAATACTGCAGATGAACCTTCGAGTTCTGCAACGTCGGGGATATTAATTCCTAGCATACGGATAAAAATCCAAACTTATTGTTACAATTTGTCTTTTATTATCCGTTCACGAAAACGAAATGCAGTTTACATACGTGAATTTTTTTTTCTAAATATATTACTTCACTCACATAAATAGTAAAACATTTCTGAAAAAAAACATTTCTCATGAAAGAATGCACCATATGGATTTAAAGTCGTCTACCAAAGCATCATTGTCAAATATCACTGCTGCGTATATTCTACAATGTTATATAGGCAACATCATGTACTTTGCATATGAATGCGTGCTCTAGTCATAAGAAAAGAAATCGTCGCACGTACCGCTTCCCCTTGTCGCATAAAGGGATGAATGGCAGAACATAGAGAACTGGGAATAACTTCGGAAGCGCAAGTTTCACAGGTTTCTGAGGCAAATATCTCAGCGTTATCGAAGTGGTGGAAACTGTCAGAGCGTGTACCGTAGCTTTTGAAATGCACAATGGATAGTGACTGCAGATAGTGTGAATGGTATGGATCGCACACTTCGGACACTTACATAGGCACATTGGCTTCCAAACTGTGACCAACAATAGACGATGAATTTTTCCTATAGCCCTCTACTACATGCAGTTACTTCTTTTGTGCGAGATCGTGCGTATTTGCTTGGTTTCCGCACAAAACCAATCCGCGGAAAGTCTAAAATTCCACATTTAGTATTCCCAACCTAACACACATAACAATTTCCCTCTTCTTACCGCTTAAGTGACATATTGATTTTACTGCTTTAGGCTTTTAACATATTATTTTTAGAACGTTCAATATAGTAATAATTATAAATTGGAAACTTTCCACTGCAATTTCACCTAAATTGCACTGTTAATTATTGTTTTTAAATATTTGCAAAAATTAAGTAAACTCTACAACTCCACTAAAGTTACTGCATTCGTGATGCAAGTAACATTAAGGAAGCCGTGAAAATATCAACAAGATTCCAGACTAATAATAATAATAATAATAATAATAATAATAATAATAATGTTTTATTTTCGCTGGCAGAGTTAAGGCCATAAGGCCTTCTCTTCCACTCAACCAGCCTTAATCAATACAATACATAAATTTAAAGTACAAATATTTACACTACACTTAAAAGGTTCTCCAGCAATATTCTTCACTACACATTTATTTAAATTTAGATAAATCTATAAGGTAAAGTAGTAACTTAATTTATGAGCTAATTTAATTCAATGAATTATAATTAATTTAATATTTGAGATAGCTAGTAAAATGATGAAAATTAATTTAATGTAAGCTTACTAGGACTATGTTACAGGGAGAATATATATTTCTATTTCTATAATGAGAATATTAATGTAATTGCCATTAGAGGTTTTGTAAATCTATTTAGAGAAATTAATGATAATAATAATAAGAATGGACAGATGTTAGTTTCGTTATAAGTAACAAATATTAATCAGCAATTCATCTCTTAAGTAAGAATTCATGTAATTTTGACCTAAATGAAGTTATTGTCCAACTGGAGAAAAAATAGACAGACGTATATCACGGCCTGCTGGAGTGTAGTAAACACAGAAACCATTTTAAAGCAACAACGTTGAAGATAGATATTTTTCTTTTCCAAATTTGCCGTCATTGAACAGAAACCAAGATGGAGATTTCATTGCAACTAATTAGAAATTCCTCTTTCAGGTATGTAATAAATGATCTTTGCACAAAACAATGTACGATACACGAGCGGTATGTTTTCTTTCAATTCTCGGAAATTAAAAAAGCTCAACTACGTTTCGCTTTTTCAAACTTTTCCTCGAACATGAAAACTTCAACATACCGCTCTTGTAACGCATATTACTATGACGTGCCGTAACTTAACGACATGGGCGTCCCACTTTTACTTACATTTCGAAGAACTAAGAACTTTCATAATAATTAAAAATCCATCACACACTGCCGAATTTCTATTCTCTGATCTCAGATCTAATGATAATTACGGTAACTTGAGATAATTTAAAAATTATAATTGGTTCATTATTGTTATTGTTATTGTTATTATTCTATCTCCAAGGTGGGGTAGCCCTATTTTACAAATGTATGCTAGGGCTGTAGTTTTACACAAAGGGATACATTTACTGTAACCATAAAGACAAATGGAAAAGAAAAATAAAGTGGCCTACACAATGGTAACAAAACACAAGCAATCTGTAATGTAGACTTTTCGATAGCAAAGAGAACACCAGGCATCAATTTGAGATATATACAAAAGCAATTGCAACACGCATACATAACACTTCTTAAAAGCCGTCTTCTATAACACAAATATGCGGCTTTCCGTACCATACATCATAAATTAATAGACAATAGCCACAGCACACAATCAAACCATAACTATGACATTGCGATAACATCAAGCATCCCTTAACTACGACTCACATGCGCTGCAACACATACCTCAACATAATAGTCACACTTTTAAAAGTTACAAAGTTGACTCTCAGAAGAATAATAGGACACTGTTATATACATTGAAGAATGTTATTTTCTACAAGATCTTAAACACATTAGTGATAAATCTGTGAAACTCCTTTAAGGTATGTATTAACGTTTGAAATGGCGTTTTTATGACTAAAATTTTCTTTGTAATAATGTTAGCTGCAAAATCCTAGTACAGAGCATTGTATGCATAAACAGCAATAACTCAGTGAAAGAAATTTCAAAATTGAGTAATTTTTAGAAAATATATGGCATTTTGAAGAAATAGAATAATTTTTAATTAATCATTTTTTTAAGGAATCAAAAAGTGAAATTGAAGTTTCTGATATATGGTTATGTTAGTCTACTTTCATATGATAAATATCTTAAAAAGGTTGGTTAAAAAATGTAGATTTTCCTCCAAAACGTTAATACATACCTTAAGGGGTTAGGCACAGCTTACAGCAGTAAATGTTTTAGAAATATTCAATATTTTTTCCTCCACTACTGTATCTTGTACAATAATGAAAATTAGTGTGTGTAAAACACTGTCCTTCTGCTATATTAAAAAAATATTTTTTTAAGAAAATTATTTATATATATATATATATATATGTATATATATATTTAGAAATTCAAAATGGTGGCAGTTCACTATGCAGCGATGAAGCGTTTTCCTCATAATTCATACACTTGTTAACTTCTTCAGTTCTCTCTCTTTTATTTTATTGCTGAAGCTCATGTTGACAATATCATGCTGTTTCAACTATATTCCTTAATAAATAATATTTTTTTTTATTTTGTGTTAGAAGAAAGTACTGATACTTGACCATTATTTAAATGAATTTCTTTTTATCAGACAATCTATTAAAGGTAGAGAAGTGATCTTGCATCATATTATAGATATAACATGCATAAATACACACAAATATGTTGGATAGTATTTGGGTTATGTGGGAAATCCTTCATCACTGCACAGTGAAATGAATTTTTTTGAAATGTAATTTTTTTTTAAATCGTAAAAATATTTTTTTTCATATGGCATAAGGACAGTGTTTTACACATACTAATTTTCATTATTGTACAAGATACAGTAATGGAGGAAAAAATGATGAATATTTCCAAAATTTTACTGCTGTAAGCTATACCTAACCCCTTAAGGGAAGACTCCACTGAAAATCATGAAAATTTTTCCAAATTTTTTTTTAGCTATTTCACTTATTCAGAATTTATATTTTCATATCCCAAATGGATTCAGCTCAATTCTGATTACAAATACCCGTATCTTTACACTTTTTAAATTAAGGGTGGAAGGGGACGTGGAATTTAAAGAGCTGTCAAAATTGTTTTTCATCGAAGAATTCTTTTTTAAAATTTCTGATTACAAATCTAGTAACTTTTTGTTGGCTCCTTGAAGTTACTAGATGAATGTAGCGGAGGAGAATATTTATGTAAATTAATATTCTCCTCCGCTACATTCATCTAGTAACTTCAAGGAGCCAACAAAAAGTTACTAGATTTGTAATCAGAAATTTAAAAAAAAATCTTCGATGAAAAACAATTTTGACAGCTCTTTAAATTCCACGCCCCCTTCCAGCCTTAATTTAAAAAGTGTAAACATACTAGTATTTATAATCAGAATTGAGCTGAATCCATTTGGGGTATGAAAATATAAATTCTGAATAAGTGAAATAGCTAAAAAAAATTTGGAAAAATTTTCATGATTTTCAGTGGAGTCTTCCCTTAAGCAACATTTCTTCAGAAGAACTTTTGTTGTAGGCGGTGTGAAAGTTGTATCGCACGTGCTAAGATGGGTTCCTAGCCGGTATCTCTTGCGTTCTTGTAGCAAGCACTCGAATAACAGGTGGTCGACTGTTTGTGTGGGGTGTTCACAGGGACATGAAGAGCCGTTTGGGTTGTCAATTTTGAAACGTTCAAAATATGAATTGAATTTTCCGTGTCCAGTCATAAATTGTGTGGATATGCATGATGGTTCATAATTCTTCACGTTCAGTCAATGTTTAACTCTAGGAAAACATAGTAATTTTGTGATTTGGCCAGTTGTACTATTTAACCACATCGCATTCCAATCATTTAACATGTCAATCTTCATTTCAATGGTACATTGATAATGAAAATGACCAGTAAAATATTTCTGGTAAAAAAAGGTATGAATTCAAAAAGTGTGATCGACAGAATTCATTTCCTGCAACAATAACACGAGAGGCAAGGATTATGACTAGTAAAGTTGCAATAATGTGTCAAATGGGATTTGTAGAAGTGGAGCCATAGTGTATTACCCAAATTGTAAAAGGTAAAATGTCACAAAAGGATATTCTTACAAATGATTCAAATTCAGAGAAAAAATTGAAGCTACGCAAGGAGGGTGAAATCAATAGCAAATCATAACAGACATGTGATTACTTAAAAATAACTTGAGCTTAATGGGACATCTAGAACAATAACAAGACTTGAAAGACATTATTTTTCTAAAACTTTATACAAGTTAAAATGCTTGGCAAAGTATAGTGAAGTTCATGTACAACGAATCCCTCACCTTGTTGGTTTAAAGAACTAAGACAAGGATAGTTGTACCAAGGATGTCTCAAAATAAAAGTCTTCAGCATAAGAGCAAATGTACTCTTCAACAAAAAACAAATATATGAATGTTACGCTAATATTGAAGACGAAAATTTATACCGATATCAGCAAGAGTTAGCTCCCTCATCTAGGCTAGAAACTGCATATATGAAAGAAATGGAATAATTATGTCAATGAAGAAAAGAAGTTTCTTCCTTACAGAAACTGTAAAAGAGTAGAACGGAACCCTCACCACATAAAAAAATCTCGCATTTCACTGACACTATCCTGATTTCACTAACACTTCAAAAACATTTTACTCTTCAAATACTTTGCACTACCACTATAAACTATAAAACTTCATTGATACAAACACATTTCACTGACATAGCACACTTACCAGTGATATAACACCTAAAATAACAAAACATCAATTAGACCCTTATTATTCCATAGAATCGTACTTACTATATTAACCTAAAACAATATGCTTTGCATACTTCCACTCGGTAATGAGTTTTGGAATATTATTCTGGGGAAATTCTACAGATAGTAACAATATATTTCTACTACAAAAAAGAGTAATTAGAATAATAGTAGGTGCCAAATCTAGGGAATCGTGTAGGATTATTTAAAAAAAACTACAAATAATGCCCATGGCTTGTCAGTATATATTTTCATTAATAATCTTTCTCGTATGTAATCGTGAAAACTTTGTAACTAATTCAACAGTTCATAGCGTAAGTAAACTTAAAAAAATGACTTTCATACTCCATCAGCAAGTCTATCGTGCTATCAAAAAGGAGTGCGTTATATGGCAGTAAACATTTTTAATAGCCTCCTTATTGATATAAAAAATGAAACTCAAAACATAAGATTATTTAGGGCCAAATTAAAGAAGTACCTAATTTCTCACGCCTTCTATTCTGTTGGTGAATTCATGACATTCAATAACACTTCATGAAATTGATACTAAAACTTTGTGTTGTACTAGTAGACTATATTGTAAATCTCTTCTGTATATATTTCATCTAGACTGTGACTATAAATTAAGACTGTATAATAGTATTAAGTTTTTTGACTTGTTCCATATTCTAGCTGTAAGCAATGCATAAATACCATGGAATGTTAATAAATACAATACAATACAAAACCTCAAATTCGCTAGTCTAGACCCTATTGCAAGCTATTTTAGCATGTTCACTATAACTCACACACTTTCACTATAATCAGTCTCTTTTCTCTGCCACTATAACTCTCAGAATTTGCTTGAAGGTCACTGCACTTTCACTACAACACACTGCACACCAAATATAAATCACTGGAGATTCATTAGGTTTGTCAGCTTACTCACTGTACTGGTAAAACAACAAAATAGTGTGCATAATATACAACCGTCTAAAAATCCGAAGGAAAATGGTAAACAACAATATGTGGTAGTGATAAATGATGACGTGACAGTCTTGAAATCGTAACAGAAATATAAATTTCATAATAAAAAGGAGGCATAACAGAGATATAAATCTATGAAACGAGTCCCTATGTTCCTCCCGATGTAATCTACCTAAAGATTTGTTAAATGTATTTCATCGGCAAACGTTTCGTATAATGTCAAACATGAGACATTTTGAATACCTTTAATAATATTGTAACTTATTAGATCAGATTACGTGATCGGAGCAACGAAAGGCGAAATGTCGACAGTAATTCTAAGCGTTGTGAACTCAGACGCCAATGTGTTCTGCTTACGATTAGGAAGGTTCACGATTTGAGTTTAGATCCGATTTAATTGATTTTCCTAATCCCACATGGCCATTAGCTGGCTTCTGCCTGTTAATTACAACACGCTTTGATACCATCTACTAATTCCCTCCCTAATCTAGAATGCCGTAGCATACACTACACTTCCGAGGAGGGTTTATTCGTCGTCCAGTCTTGAACCACAAGACGGATATACGCAAATATACAGGGTGTTTCAAATATACGGGACATAATTTCAGGTATGTATTTCCCACATGTAGACAATAAAAATAGTTCATTACAACATGTATCCGGAAATGCTTCATTTCCGAGTTATGGCCTTCACAACATTGAAATTCACCGGAACGTTTTTCTTTCCGCAGTTCGTTGTCATTACAGAAGATGTTCAAAATGTCCACCTCCTGCTTGAATACAGACCTCACATCGATGTCTCATTGACCTGCGAACACGATCCCAAACTCCAGGAGTATCGCGTATGTCCTCAGAACATGCCACAATTCGATTCCGAAGGAATTCCAAATCAGGCACCGGAGACGAATAAACCAATGATTTTAAATGGCCCCACAAGTAGAAATCGAGAGGGTTCAGATCAGGTGAGCGTGGAGGCCAAGCAATTGGGCCACCTCCACCTATCCATCGATCAGGAAACCTTCGATCCAAGTACTGGCGAGCCGTACGACTGAAGTGTGCAGGAGCGCCATCATGCAAGAAGTGAAGTGAATGTGTTGACGATTGATCAGTGGAGTGTCTTCTAAAACATGAGGTATGGTGTTTTCCAGGAAGTTTGTGTACGCCTGCCCCGTAAGTCTGTTTACAAGTACATGGGGTCCAACTAATCGATCACCAATGATACAGGCCCACATGTTGAGGAAGAACCGCACCTGGTGATGAGATGGAACAGTTGCACGTGGGTTTTCATACGCCCATACATACTGATTGTGGAAATTTGTTATGCCATCTCGTGTGAACTGTGCTTCATCTGTAAATAATACTAAGGCAGGAAAGTTCGGATTTATACCACACTGCTGCAAGAACCACTGACAGAACCTAACTCGTGCAGGGTAATCTGCTAGTGACTGGGCCTGTACACGTTGCAAATGATAAGGATACAATTGATACTCTTTCAACAGTCTCCAGACAGTCGTATGAGGAACATTGACTTGCAACGCTACCCTTCGTGTGCTGATAGAAGGAGTCATGTTCACAGCCTCCAGACTCTCCTCCTGTACTTCTGGAGTTGTAGATCTTGGTCGTCCCCTTCCCAAACCAGGAGAGTTAAATTTTCCATAGTCGCACAGACGGTAATGGAGACGTACAAATGTCTTCCGATCTGGACATTGTCGCTGTGGGTACCTCTCCTGGTACAAACGACGAGCCAGCGCAGCATTGCCGTCCGCCTTACCGTACATGAAGTGTATCTCTGCCAGCTCTTGATTTGAATACATGTCGCACAGCCTAACGCCTACACAACACTGAATGCAACCTTCGCCTCGGAATGAACTGTCAGAGTGCCCTCTTAATGTCTCCTTTGACGGCAACGACCTGCGGAAAGAAAAACGTTCCGGTGAATTTCAGTGTTGTGAAGGCCATAACTCGGAAATAAAGCATTTCAGAACACATGTTGTTATGAACTATTTTGATTGCCTACATGTGGGAAATACATACCTGAAATTATGCCCCGTATTTTTTAAACACCCTGTATATTTTTTTCTTTCTTCATATTTTGCTTCCTATTCTTCTTTTCCCTTTTCCATTATTCGTATTTACTTTTACTCTTTTCTTTTTCATTATTGCGCCCTTTTTCATAGTCAGTTTAAAGTATCCGTCGTCATATGACTAAATTTCATAATAATTTTAAAATTATTCTGTAGCCGATCCGAAAGACATTCTCGCAAACATATAGATGTAAATATGATTTTGTTATTCTACTATTCATTTTCTTTGGAAGTAGAATAAGCTAAAATGTGAATTATTTCATATTTTGTTTGAAGGATTTCATTTTTTTTATTTAATATAATCAAGCTTAATAAACTTTTACTCCGATTTTCGTCTTGTAATTGTTCATTTTCCTTGACTTAAGGTTGATATGTAATAATTTTAAGAATAGTCTTGGATTCTTTCATCAGTCAATTTTTTATCCTTAGTTCTGCGTAGTTTTCTATAATCCGACATCTTTCCTACAACGCTAAAATTGTATGACTTCTTGTGAAAATGTTAATTTCTTGTTTATCTCTTAGTTTATAACCAGAGACAGCCCTTAACACTTATTTCTGCCGCTTCTATTTTTGCCCGTTCTCGATCGTCAAGTGGTTGTCAATTTTTCCATTAGGTCCAAAGCATGCAGTTTCTAGCCTCACAGAAATCGATAGATTTTTAAGGACAATAAAATCCACAGCATGGCTTTCTTCGGAAGTAAAGCTGAAAGCCTCCTCCTACAGTACATTTATGACATGTAAAAGAACAGTATCTCTGAGAGAGAATTAGAGATCTTTAGACTGCATTTACTGGTCATTTTTTCTTAACCACTTGAAAATTCAACTCTGCTAGTTATCACTAGTGATGGAGTACAGAATGAGAAATTATGAAGGCATATGGAGACCTAGATGCCGCGAAATACGTATACAAAAAACAATTCTAATGGTATGGGCATGTTCACCGTAAGGGATGTTATCCAAGAAGTTATAGATGATACGGAAGCCGATAAAAGAAGAATAAGAGGTGGATCAAGGAAGAATTAGCGTGATGAAGTAATCAAGACGATGGAAAGTCGTGGATTGGAGTTTGGCTAGTGGTTTGACAGACATAGTTGGAGTTTGGAAACCGGAAGGCGGGGGCATCCATTATAAACCTGATATTATATAATTAACACTAGGCACGAGAAATATAAGCCGTTATACTGCCAGTGCGCTTCGTGAGTCTCTAACTTTGAGTAGGTCTCAGAGTTGGGGTGAGTTAACGCAGTGTCTTCCCTTCGTTTGAACTCATGCTTATCATCACGGTGAGTTAGTCCTCAGCATTTGGGTGGTTGAAAGCCACTCCTTTGACTTCGAAACACAACTGCCTGCTAAACGAAAATTTAAAGACATCATTTTCTTCGTTAAGGAAAAATTGCATTATTTTAAAGACATTTTATTTTCTGTCTGTAAAAAATACACCTAATATAACATTGACAAGTATCAGCCTTATTATTTCATTATGTTAATATGATGTTGCAGTGAATAACAAACCACATTTTCAGATTTTGGCATTAGCTATCTCAAAATCTGTACCAATATTATAAATTTCCTCATTTGAAATTGTCACAAATTTCACATAGAGCTAAATATCCATAATGTTTATTCAGTTTTTTTTTTTCATCTTGTGTACTACATTTTTCCCCATTTCGTGTTCCAACTATTCGGTTCGTCACAATATCATTGACTACATGCTATTTTATGTATGTAGAAAATATGACATCTACTATGACATTGACAAATATCAACCTTATTATTTCACTATTTTAATAAGATAGTGTATTACGTTTTTGTTTTACATAATTTTTCCATTTCATGGGAATAACAAACCACATTTTCAAATTTTCATAGGAGAATGATTACCTGTTGCTAGAAAAAACAGCCTTATATGTAGAGAAACTTCGTTCCACTTCTGCAGAAACAATGGGGGAATATTTGAAATATTTTACACTAGCATTATTTATCTCAAAATCTGTATCATTATAACAAATTCTCTCATTTGAAATTAAGTCACAAATTTCGTCCTCGGCATCTTGCTATTATTCTTCTTTACAGACGTTGAATGTTGTCTGTTACGAATAGCAGTATTCGGTCGTAATGTAACCGATCAACTGAAGTTCCCTGCTGAACGAAACACACTGAAATCCCCCACCTCAAAGCAATTACGTGCTGGTACCTAAAGTCAGAGGCGTATGAAGCGCAATGTAACGGCGTACAATTCTTAGCCCTATTTATAACCTTTGTCTGTAATACTGTCATCGCAGGTAATGAATTGTGCCTCATAGCTGATCCTTCCTCAAGGAATATAATTCAACATTGCTGGACTAGCAAGTTCAGAAGGTATTCATTATCTAAATGGGGCTTGTTTCTTGGAAGTTTACTATAGCTACTCTGTACTAGCAAATCTTGGTTATTACTAGACTAGTTTTCTGGATTGTGTTTCATATAACTACTAGAGTTTACTTTGGTATATACTAAACTCTGTTTTACCGGTGTAAAAATATTTACTATAGTAACTACTAAGAGAAATTCTAATTTAGCACGGCACTGGGTCTTCACATAACGCCTTCATTCCACAATGAAAAGACATGCCTGCTTACAATGTTTCATAATCTTCAATTAATTATCCCTTCTCTCACAGGGTCGTTTCCATTCAGAACAATTATTTCTACTTTGTATTTTGAAATTTCTAATTTATAGAAAGTCTACTTAGGAGCCTAATAGGATCCCTGGAACCCACTGAGTATACATTTTTAATTTTCTCTTTTTCTCTTTTTCATTTTTTCATTTTGTTTCTGGTGTATTCCTCCGCTCTGACTCAGATAGTGGAGTTATCGTGACCCATAAGAAATGAGTGCGTGTAAATTTTCTTATATTTGTTTCTTGGTGTATTAAGCAGCAATCGTGCGTCCTTCTATCCATGTTACTAGAGTTACTTTTTAATATCTAGATTATCGATTCAAAATACTCACAAGAAAGAATGGTGGCAATTTTGGCAGTTGACGATAATAATAATAATAATAATAATAATAATAATAATAATAATAATAATGATGATGATTGTTATGATGATGTGTAATAAATTTACATAATTATATAATTCGATATACACGCAAACTGGAAGATCGAGATAAAGTTTTAATCTTATACCTCAATTTTCTTTCCTTCAGTATAACAAGTTTTGGAGGGAAATTTCATTAGACTTCCCTTTCAACAGCAGATTGTCAATAAAATCTTCAAGAAGCTGCTGCCGTTACGGAACGGATGATCGATCTCCGTCGTTTTACATCTGCCATTGTGTGCAGCACTGAGCAAAGATCAATCTAGTTTACATTCTCATGAACTGCACTCCTCAATTTCATTCCAGTCTCGATTCCTGTATACTTGAGACTCTGTAAACAGAACTGGCTGCATGAAATTAATGAAATTCTTGTACATTGTTCTGGTTTCCATTATTTTCGTGATTTTGAGTAAGAGTACAAACTTGTGAAATGGTCATAGTTATCTATAGTATTATGCTTACTATTTTTACCTTTGGTTCTTAGGTTCTTTGATACAAACTCGTCGGACAGTGATGAAATTTTTTAAGGTCTCAAGATGTATTTCTCCGAAAAAAGAGCCTATATTATATTCACATCTTGTCTAAACTTTCTGCTTCGTACCGATAGTTTTGTCTGCAATCTTATCTGACAGCAGTAATTTCTAATTCTGAAATCCGTAAAATTTAAATTGAACCTAACACATTTGCAAAGATTATGAACATTTCTATGTAATGGTTAAAATTTTCAGAACCGGGTAAAGAAAATTAGCCGTCCAGGAACTTACAAACAAACCAACAAAATAACTTAACGTACGTATAAACTTATAACTCCCTCAAAATATAATCTATATCTAAAATTGATTGTTATGAGTTCACACAGTACTTATTTACATTTATGTGTAGCCTGTATGTTAATGAATGCAGCTGAAACACATCTTAGACAGAGGCGTTCAACGTTCTGCTGTATTCATGTCAGGGAGACATGTGATATTTTAGACAGGTTCAACTTTGTACTGTATCCACCTTAGGGAGTCGTGTGTTATCTTAGAGATTCAGCGTTATGCTGTATCCAAATTAAGAAGTAATGTGTTATCTTAGACCAGTGGTCAACACTCGCTGAAATGCGTAACGGGTAAATAGTTCATTGTAATATGCCCCGTCGTGCAGCAGGAAGAGGTAGAGAGCATACCCATCAGCAGCCACGGATGCACCATAGTCAGTCTCTTATCCGCGGGTAAGAGACGCTAGCCCAAGGGTGCCTGTGCTGTGCTGATGACCACTATCTTAGACGGAGGTTCTTTGTTGTACTGTAGCCATGTTAAGAAGTCAGGTGTTATCTTAGACAGAAGTTCAATGTTTTGCAATATCCATCTCAGGGAGTTATGTGTTTTCTTAGAGGTTCAACAATGTGCTGTATCCACCTTAGGAAGTTATGTGTTTTCTTAGAGGTTCAACAATGTGCTGTATCCACCTTAGGGAGTTATGTGTTTTCTTAGAGGTTCAACAATGTGCTGTATCCACCTTAGGGAGTTATGTGTTTTCTTAGAGGTTCAACAATGTGCTGTATCCACCTTAGGAAGTTATGTGTTTTCTTAGAGGTTCAACAATGTGCTGTATCCACCTTAGGGAGTTATGTGTTTTCTTAGAGGTTCAACAATGTGCTGTATCCACCTTAGGGAGTTATGTGTTTTCTTAGAGGTTCAACAATGTGCTGTATCCACCTTAGGGAGTTATGTGTTTTCTTAGAGGTTCAACAATGTGCTGTATCCACCTTAGGAAGTTATGTGTTTTCTTAGAGGTTCAACAATGTGCTGTATCCACCTTAGGAAGTTATGTGTTTTCTTAGAGGTTCAACAATGTGCTGTATCCACCTTAGGGAGTTATGTGTTTTCTTAGAGGTTCAACAATGTGCTGTATCCACCTTAGGGAGTTATGTGTTTTCTTAGTGGTTCAACAATGTGCTGTATCCACCTTAGGAAGTTATGTGTTTTCTTAGAGGTTCAACAATGTGCTGTATCCACCTTAGGAAGTTATGTGTTTTCTTAGAGGTTCAACAATGTGCTGTACCCACCTTAGGGAGTTATGTGTTTTCTTAGAGGTTCAACAATGTGCTGTATCCACCTTAGGAAGTTATGTGTTTTCTTAGAGGTTCAACAATGTGCTGTATCCACCTTAGGGAGTTATGTGTTTTCTTAGAGGTTCAACAATGTGCTGTATCCACCTTAGGGAGTTATGTGTTTTCTTAGAGGTTCAACAATGTGCTGTATCCACCTTAGGGAGTTATGTGTTTTCTTAGAGGTTCAACAATGTGCTGTAACCAAATTGGGGAGTCGTGTGGTGTCTTAAACAGATCTCCAACGTTGTGCTGTATCCACGTTAGGGAATCATGTGTTATCTTAGATCATATGTTATATTAGTTCAACGTTGTGCTGTATCCACGTTAGGGAATCATGTGTTATCTTAGATCATATGTTATATTAGTTCAACGTTGTGCTGTATCCACGTTAGGGAATCATGTGTTATCTTAGATCATATGTTATATTAGTTCAACGTTGTGCTGTATCCGCGTTAGGGAATCATGTGTTATCTTAGATCATATGTTATATTAGTTCAACGTTGAGCTGTGTCCACGTTAGAAGGTCATGTATTGTTTTAGACAAAGGGTAAACGTTGTGCTTTATACATGTTAGGAAGTAAGAGGTTATCTTAGAGAGAGGTTCAACGTTCTTCTGCATCCACCTTAGGGAGTCATGTGTTACCTTAGACAGATCTTGTCCTTATCGACGTTGGGGAGCTATGTGTTATCATAGAGTTTCAACGTTGTGCTTTATCCACGCTAGGGAGTTCCCAGTTCCTTTCTCATATGCATTCTTGTTATTCATCCTCTTTATTAGATGGTAAAGGGAGGCTGTTGCATTGTCTATGGAAAATTATAAATCAGTATACGGTATTCATGATTCGATTAACTATTTTATTACTTCATTTTTCTTCAGTCCGTGCATAGAGAAAAGAACCAGAAAATTTGCGATAGCTAGATACCTGCAAAAGTTCAAACTGTCGACTATCGATCTCAATGCGGAAGACAGAGCTTGTACAGACAGGGTGATGACAATAGATTGTCTGCTTTCTATCGCGTCGCATTTGATTCTGTGTAAATCGGGCATATTCTGTATAACTTAGTATGAATGTCGTAAGTAAAAAAAAGCTTTTTTGAAAAGAGACTACTTCATATTTACACATTTTATATCTTTTAAAATTAAATTCTCATGAAATTTCACATCTGAACGTATCTAACTCCTTGAATAATATTGAACAAAGAAAGAAGTGAATCAAATTTTCACTTCCTTGCCAGAAATTGAGTTACCCTGTAATTCATAACTCTACCACTTAAGCTATGATGATAGAATTTACCCTGCATTGTAATGGTTAATAGTACTGTAAGTTATTATACAAAATCAGATGAGCAGGAGATTTGTAAAACTGTCATTTTCGACGAAGTAAAAAGAAATGTTTTTCATAGGAGTATGATTATGTTAGTGCTAGTAGACATGCATCTAGAAACGGTGATAATTTATATCAAAACCATATCTCTCCTGTGAAATACGAGAGGTTGGGGAGAACTGCCACAGAAAATTGGCCACAGAGGCAACTCGCCACATAATTTAAATTCGTATCAAAGACAATTCGCCACATAATTTAAATTCGTATCAAACACAATTCGCCACATAATTTAAATTCGTATCAAACACAATTCGCCACATAATTTAAATTCGTATCAAACACAATTCGCCACATAATTTAAATTCGTATCAAACACAATTCGCCACATAATTTAAATTCGTATCAAACACAATTCGCCACATAATTTAAATTCGTATCAAACACAATTCGCCACATAATTTAAATTCGTATCAAAGACAATTAGCCACACATTGAAATTCAAGGCAATACTCAATTTCACAATAATGTATAATATATTTCTATGGTAACACAAGACAAATCTGGAAGCTGTAAACTAAATAGGAACTATGGCGGAAGAAATTCGCTTCACAAAATCAGAAAGAGGCTCAGACAAATTAATATATCTTGGCTACATGTACACGAGACTTAGAGAAAATAAGAATGGAGTTGTTTGGCGCTGTGACATGCGTGGCGGTGTAATGCAACAGTCCCGTTATCAGAAGGTGGAAGCAGTGTCGTCAAAGAACCGTCTGAACACAAGAATCATTGTGCAGACTGGGAAGGATTAAGGCAACGGAATGTGCAGAGAACATGAAGGCAAGGGCGGGAACTTCCCGAGAACCAACGTCTGTCATTATTCAAAATGAGTTACAGCGTATTGCAAGCGAAGCCAGTGTGAAACCATCTATTAAAAAACTGTGCGTCGTGCCAGGAAGCTGTACCTACCACCTGAACCAAGGAATATTGACGAACTGAACGTTATAGCCGACAGATACACTAAGACCGTACAAGGAGAAAGGTGGTTGTATTTTGAACCGGAAGACAACGTGAAACTTATCGTATTTGCCACTAATTCACATTCAAAAAAATTGTTTCGGTCCCATTTTTGGATAATGAACGGTGTGGCAAATTGTCTATTTGTGGCAAATTGTCTATTTGTGGCAAATTGTCTATTTGTGGCGAATTGTCCCTATTACCAATTTTCTGTGGCCAATTATTCCAGTTACCAATTTTCTGTGACAAATTGTTCCAGTTACCAATTTTCTGTGGCCAATTGTTCCAGTTACCAATTTTCTGTGGCCAATTGTTCCAGTTACCAATTTTCTGTGGCCAATTGTTCCAGTTACCAATTTTCTGTGGCCAATTGTTCCAGTTACCAATTTTCTGTGGCCAATTGTTCCAGTTACCAATTTTCTGTGGCCAATTGTTCCAGTTACCAATTTTCTGTGGCGAATTGTCCCTATTACCAATTTTCTGTGGCCAATTGTTCCAGTTACCAATTTTCTGTGGCCAATTGTTCCAGTTACCAATTTTCTGTGGCGAATTGTCCCTATTACCAATTTTCTGTGGCCAATTGTTCCAGTTACCAATTTTCTGTGGCCAATTGTTCCAGTTACCAATTTTCTGTGGCGAATTGTCCCTATTACCAATTTTCTGTGGCCAATTGTTCCAGTTACCAATTTTCTGTGGCGAATTGTCCCTATTACCAATTTTCTGTCGCCAATTGTTCCAGTTACCAATTTTCTGTGGCCAATTGTTCGAGTTACCAATTTTCTGTCGCCAATTGTTCCAGTTACCAATTTTCTGTGGCGAATTGTCCCTATTACCAATTTTCTGTCGCCAATTGTTCCAGTTACCAATTTTCTATAGCGAATTGTCCCTATTGCCAATTTTCTGTGGCCAATTGTTCCAGTTACCAATTTTCTGTGGCCAATTGTTCCAGTTACCAATTTTCTGTGGCAAATTGTCCGCAACCGAAATACGAGTGCTACTGCAAAACACTCCCTTTCCAACTCCCTGTGCACAGCAGAACTTTCTTTTCCCATATAAGAAATGTTGTAACCAAGCTCTCCTTTTCCTGTACTTTTTGAGTGCTGTTCATGTAAATTGAAAATCTGGCCCTTTCCTTCCTATCAGTGATTGAATTTATTGTTATCATTATCAAAGAGTACATAAGTGAATCATTCTTCGAAGTCACTGCCGAGAACAGCGCAGAGCGGACACGAAAGAAAGACATTCAAGTGTGGAATCCAGGGATGCAGGACATTCGACGCCTCTACCACAGTTTTATGCAAATTCAAATAAAGTGGATCAAGATTGTTGTATTTTGAAATACACTTCTTAGAGCTTTCCATAGAGAATTTTTGAAGTAAAAGTATCAAACAGTTCTCCTAAAACATCAGCAAACAACTTTTACCTACGTTAAAAATAAATAAGGGTCAATAAAGGTAGTATATATGAGCTGAAACCTTCTTGTCTATTTTGGTGATATTCAGATACCTTGTCCAAAACTTATGCAGAAAGCATTTAAGCACTTTACTTTCTTCTAAAGAAAAAAGGGATAGTGATAGATCCTCTAAACAAATTTGGGACAAAGAAAATGCAGTTGAAGAGTTCATTAAGAAATCACATCCAGCTGAGGAACATCATACTAATAACTATAATTTTAAACTGATTTTTCTGTTTCAAAACTATCCTAATACGACGAGTTTATTGTCAAAAACTATCATTTTTCTCCAGTTTACTACAAAACTATCCTCTTCCAAAATATTATCTCAAATAACTATAACTTTTAGGAGAATGTTCATGAGACGTCTGGAAACAATTCATTTCACGGTACGTAATTTTACACCAGAAAATGTTATTTTCATTTAAACACTTAAATGTCTCATGTTACAAGATTTTCTTGTTCAGTGGAAAATATCCATGTTGGATAAGGAAAGTTTTGTAAGTCACCTGCTCAAATATTGATCAATAAATTAGTTTTAACAAGAAAGAAAATGTATGATAACAATAATAGAATCGCCCCATGCAGAAATGCCTTCAGTCCATTAGACCTAGTTTTGAGAAAATTAAAAAAAAAAAATCATCCTGTACACTATATTCCTTTCTGCATAGAACTCTGAGCTTGACGCTTCAGTTTCTATCTTGCCAAGCATTATATTGGACTGAATACCTTTCTGCACAGGCCGATGGAGCAACCCATAAAGACATGATTTCCATCGATATTTCGTTTTTTTTTTTTCAAAGGACTGAAGCCCTTTCTGCATGAGGCGATTCAATTATGCAAGGAGAAAGTAAATAGAAAAACATGTATAAAGTGGTGCTCAAAATAAATTATGGAGAAACTGAATATTTAGAAAAACGTTCCTCAAATGCACTGAAAAGTAAAGGGAATGTAGTATGAATTTTAAAATATTTTAGTTATTTCTGATGAGCAGCACAAGAATATTGTTCATTTGATGTAGGGATTGAAAATAGGATCAGATAAACAAGACAGTCATTAGCATATCAAACTCTGTTTTATGTTCTGTAGGAATATTCTGCATAAACAGTCATTAACATGTAGTTCATTTGAAAGAGCATACAAACATAGGGAGCCCAAACATGGTCACTGCTACGTAAACATATAAATAAATAATTAACTGCAAGAATTGATTATTTATAATATTCTACAACAGTTACATGGTTGAATGGAATAACAAATAAATTAAAAGGAGAAAAATTAACACATAAGCAGCAGATCGTGTTATGAGAATGCGAGACAGTAAGGCTGTTGACGAGAATAATATGTCTTAATAGGAGAACATGTTTGAGAAGGCAAATAAACTTAATTAGTTATCAATTGTTAAACATATAGTTGAATAAAATATAGTATATGTAATATAATAATAATAATAATAATAATAATAATAATAATGATAATTTATTTTAGCTGGCAGAGTTAAGGCCGTAAGGCCTTCTCTTCCACTCAACCAGAACTTACAAAGAATTCAACAATTTGATTTAGTTAAGAGCTACATGTATACAAGAGTTATTTACGAATTAAACAACAAAATACTATGAACTATTAATTAAACACTGAAATGAACTGTGTAGCAGAATTAAGCTAAAACACATAGAATGTTAATATATTTCAAATAATGTTAGATAGTAGAAAGAGATTATTATGAGACAATTTTGAAAATACAGCACTATCAGGATGATGTCTAAAGGAAGGAGTAACAATGTAGACAGTGATAGTTTAAGTCAGTATGATTGGAGTTAAATGCTAAGAAGGTTATCTTTTAAGCTGTTTTTAAAAGTGTTTATTGTCTTGCAGCCCCTAATACTTTGTGACGGGTATATATGTATATATATGTATATGTATATATATATATATGCATATGTATATGTATATGTATATATATGTATATGTATATATATGTATATGTATATATATGTATATATGTATGTATATATGTGATGTCCCTGTGTGTATATATATACAGGGACATCACTTTATTTTTACCAACATTTTTAACATTAACCTGGCTATACTTGGAAACACTGTACCCCCTTTCCATTACAGGAGTTTGGAGTTGCTAGTGCAATATGTAAACAAATCATTTTACTAGCTATAGGAGGAGAGAAAAGTAGTGTATCCATTTATGTTACAGGGAAATACAGTATTACGATTTTCAATTTGATCATTACTTTTACGGTATTTTATAAAAAAAACAGTAGATTAGTAACAATTTTTTTTCACAAACTCAACTCTTCAGGCGGTTATATTCATTATGCAATGTCTACTTTATTCAGCATATTACTAACCTAATTTATTCCTGAGAATTTTGTGAGCACTTCCGTAAGAAACCCCAATTTCTACAGCTAACTTCTTGACCGATTTATTAGGACTTCGCTGCATCCTTTCTCTAGCATCTTCAACAGCATCTTCTGTCATCTTTGTTGGCCATCTTACACTTTTCTTCCTTTCTGTACACTCTGTTGCTCTAAATTTATCTACCAGATTAATGACATTTCTACGAAAATATTCCGTAATGATATAATCAGGAAATTGTGAAAAAAAAAGTGTTGTTCACATTTGGTTATATTGTAATTCCTGTTTCCATCATCGTTCTTCATACCTAAAAACAGTAAAACAAAACTCTTGTTTAAATTATGTTGTTAAGTACCGTACCATATTATAGGGTACCGTACTTTCGGTAACTCTAATCTTCACTTGTGCTCAGTCCACACAGATAAATTCAGTTATGCTACACACGATACCTGTGTGAAAATAAACTTCAATAATATAAGCTCTTTCTTCTATAGAAAATGCAACATATTTCTGAAACACACTGTACTCTGTACTGTTTATTTCACTGCTAGCAACAGCGGCCGTAAGTTTGTGTGGCGACGTTAGCAAGGACATTAGTGAAAGGGGAGGGAGTCAAGTACATTTAGAAACGCAGGTACAATAAAAATTGAAGTAAAAATAAAATGATGTCCCTGTATATATATATATATCTTATTCTCAGATATTAATAACTGGTTAAAAAGTAATATAAATATTGCAAATAAACAATTAATGTGAATAAATCTTAATGTAAACACTTCAGTTCAAGTAGGCATTTTGTGCACCTGATGTGGAATGAGTTGCGTACCGTTCGTGCTCCCCATCCTCCGCGGTTAGATCGACTCCACCATCCGCCGCAACATTCATTTCTCTGCAACCATCGAACCATATACCGTATAATGTACATAGCTCTGTGTACTTCGTAAGTCTTCCTGAGTGGTCTTCATGCTCTTCTCAGGAGGAAGATTAGGTCGTGGGTGGGGGTCTCTTTTTCTTGTGATTATTATTATTATTATTATTATTATTATTATTATTACTATTATTGTTATTATTTAATATGTTGTCACTGCAACCTCTGTAACTTTAAGGGAAAAGAAAAAAATTGGTGTAATGTAGAGTCTTAGAAAAGGGTTTTGTCCCACAGATACTTCAAGTCCCAGAAAGTAGGCAGTGCGCATGATCAGAGGACGTACGACCTGGATCACAAGAGAAGGAGGTAATAAAATTAGTTTTTTCGGAAAACGTATTATTTGTCTTTCTTGTGTTAAATTTTGTATTACCTTGTTAACATGTTTCAGTCTGCTATTGGCCATCATCAGAACTGGTTGTTGCTGGTCTTGGCGCCTTTTGTTTTGTTTCCTGTGGGGGTGTGTTTGCGTAGTGTAATGTGGAGTCAAAGAGTGTGTGTGTACTGAAATTGAGTTGTGTGTTGAGAATTTCATTTGGATGTGTTTTGTGTGTCTGTATATTTCGTATTGTTCTAGTGTGTTTAGTTTCTGGCTTTTTGATTGGATGTGTAAAATTTCCATGTCTGTGTTGATGTCTCTGTAGGTGTGGTTAGCATTTGAAGAGTCCACTGCAAGAATGATAGATGTCATTTGGAATAAATTTTACAGGAAAAGCAATTGAAAGTTTGAAATGCTTAGTGCTCAAAGCTTAACTGTGATTTTCCGATCATTACTGGACAATGACTATCAGTGCTAATGCCATATAACTCTCTCTATGTACATTCTATATGTCTTAAGCTATGCATTGACAGTCTTGGTTCATTTTCGACAAGAAAGTGACATCCATCATTCTTGCAGTGGTCTATTCAATTGTGATGTGTTCTGCATATGTGGAAGTGTTTTGTAATTTTGTCAACACAGACATGGAAATTCTACACATCCAACCAAAAAGCCAGAAACTAAACACACCAGAACAATACGAAATATACAGACACACAAAAACACATCCAAATGAAATTCTAAACACACAACTGAATTTCAGAACACACACACTCTTTGACTCCATATTACACTACGCAAACACACCCCCACAGGAAACAAAACAAAAGGCGCCAAGACCAGCAACAACCAGTTCTGAAGATGGCCATTAGTAGGCTGAAACATGTCAACAAGGTTATATAAAATTTAAAACAAGAAAGACAAATAATACGTTTTCCGAAGTGATACAGTGTTAAAAGTTGTGTAATATGCTGTCCTGGGCCCGTCTCAAGGAGTGAAGAACTATTCACTCTCTCACTTTACTCTTCAATATTCTTCAGAACTCTAACCCTAGCTACTTAGCTTCTCGTTTTCAACATTTGTCCTCATATCACGAAATAGATACTCGCTCACAGCACCATATCACACTCTCCATGTCGACCTGGTTGGCGAGTTGGTATAGCGCTGGCCTTCTACGCCCAAGGTTGCGGGTTCGATCCCGGGCCAGGTCGATGGCATTTAAGTGTGCTTAAATGCGACGGGCTCATGTCAGTAGATTTACTGGCATGTAAAAGAACTCCTGCGGGACAAAATTCCGGCACATCCGGCGACGCTGATATAACCTCTGCAGTTGCGAGTGTCGTTAAATAAAACATAACATTTAACACTTTCCATTCCTAAACACGGAACATCCTTCTACTCTTCATCTTTCACCGTCTTTGCAGCTCATCTCTGGAACTCTCTACCACAACATGTCAGAGACTGTCGGACATTGTCTAGTTTCAAAAATAAATTAAAATTGCACTTTTTGAATTAGATCCCTTCCAGTTATAAGTTCTTTTCTCTGCCATAGTTTTGTAAAAATATAGGCTATATATTTCTTTTTCCTTCCTTCCTTTCCCCTTTTTGTTCTCTTTATCAGCCGATGAATTTATTGTCATAGTCTTTTTTAATCGTGAATTTTATTTAATTTTCGTATTTCTTTTCTTTTTTATTATTATTTTATTAACATTCCATTTTGATATATTTTTCCTTACGTTTTTCCATATTAACCATTTGTACTAAATGAGTTGCTTTCACTATATTCCAATGTATTTTACTTTTTTTTTCTATTTTGGTATTATTTTCATGTTGTTTAGTGTCGATTTTATTATGCTATTATTATTTTTTTGTAATATGTTAGTATTCTGTTCTTTAACTTTTTGTTAAATTTTAACTGCTTGTATACTTTGTGACCTGGTAGAGTGTAAGAGAAGACCCTATGGCCTTAACTCTGCCAGTATAAATAAAGAATTATTATTAATCAAGATGTATAAATTAGTTTTGCTTCGTTGTATGTCTGATCATGCACATTTCACTCTTTCTGGGACTATAAAGTATCTGTTCGACAAAGCTTTTTTCTAAGACTGTACATTGTTTCTTTACATACAGGCTTTGTAGTATAGCCTGCAGTATAGATTTCAGCGCAGTGTTAGGATGTAGCGAACCTTGTGGAATACATGCAGCATGTTAACATGTTTCAAATAGCATCAAGCAGAGCGATCATTCTGGACTGCCGCTCCCCAGTCGTCTCGTAAACCAGATTTTTAACATGTGCCATATTGCTACCTCTGGCTACTCTATATTTCCCCTCTCGGGAAAAATAAATTATTCATAAAAATCAAACACAAATATATATCTCTGCAATTCCTGTCCCTTGACAACGGGTCCCTGGAAATACAGTCGTCAATCTATACTAATAATAAATCTGTAGCCGAAATTTGTCTGGCAATTTTCCATTTTCCAAAAGTAATTCGTCCTAACATATATAATTAACCACCCTGAAACCGAAAATCGCTTTTTTGAAATTTTTGTTTGTATGTCTGTCTGTATGTTTGTTACCTTTTCACGCGATAATGGCTGAACGGATTTCGATGAAAATTGGAATATAAATTAAGTTCGTTGTAACTTAGATTTTAGGCTATATGGCATTCAAAATGCATTATTTAAAAGGGGGGTTATAAGGGGGCCTGAATTAAATAAATCGAAATATCTCGCTTATTATTGATTTTTGTGAAAAATATTACATAACAAAAGATTCTTTAAAAATAATTTGCGATAAGTTTTATTCCTTGAAAAATTTTGATAGGACTGATATTTAATGAGATAAATGAGTTTTAAAATTAAAATAACTGCCATCTAAGGCCATGTAATGAATAAAAAAACAAATGACTTCGTCTATAAGGGGCCTTGGACAGCAACAATCGAAAGTTATGAAAGATAGCCTACAGAGAATGTTTCTGTGTTTGTATGAAGTAATATCGGAAGCTAAATTAACCGATTTGTATAATTACTTATTATTTCACCATTGGCAAGTGTAGTTTCTCTAGATGGACATAATGCTATAATGTTATTACAGTAACTTCTGAGTGAATCGAGGACAGGTAAGATTAAAATAGCTTCTTATGCACAGAAAACTTGATAGGCTATTCTGTATATTCGTTTCCTGTATTTCCTAAACTAATTTTTATGACCAAATGAGTGGTCTCTGGATCAAAATGATCGCATTTTAATTTTTTAATTCAATTTAAATTAAGTAACATAATAAACGATTTATCCTTCTATCAAACACGAATGTTCCCTGGATCAAATGTCCTATTTTAATTATGTAATTACTTTATATTTATTTCTAACGGGTGCAGCGGAGCGCACGGGTACGGCTAGTTTTATAATTATAACTGTGTCTGTGACTAAACATTGGAAGGCTTGTAACGATAGCTCGAATGTTAATTACCAAAATTCTTTAAAAACCTTATTTAAGATATGTTGAACCATAATGAATCATTGCTGAGTTCTGAAGGTTATCTAATGAAAAGTAGGCCTACACACTGTACAGTTTAAACGACGTTAATCTGTACTGTTCTCCAACCAGGAGATCAACCGTGAAAGGAATGTGCTTACTATTGCGTCATCTATTGGAGCGAAGTAGATAGATAATATTACCGTTATAACGTCAGTTTAAAAACCATGCGCTCTCCTGCATATGTTATTTCTTGTATGAAGAGATTAAAAGACCAGGAGATTAACAGTGATCTAATTTTGTAACTAGGGTAGTATCAATATGTGTGTGTATCAATGTCATTGTTTGTGCTGTGAGAGCTAGCCAATACAGATACGAGTACCCACGTGTGTGACCTTATGACATCTTATGACATCAACATTCATTCACAGCATTACCCCGCTTCGTCTCAGTCCCCAAAGACTTTCTCGTGGTTGGAGTACAGAAATATCACTACAACTAAACTATTAAAAATTACAATTGAAAATTAATAATTGTTATTAATCACATAAAATTATTGTCTCTCTTAATTCTCAGATGAGTTTCTGGTTTGAATTAGGCGTTTCAGCATTCTACTTCATTGGAATTGGTAACAAATTGTTTTCTTTTAACGACTATTGTATTGCCCAGTTTTTGAATACTATCTTTTGTGTTCAATTCAAATAGCCAAAGCGTAGCTTTTTTCTTTGAATACACAGTATTTTAAATTATAGTTGTTAAATCCTAGATCATATATGTAACTGATAACTCATCGCTATGTTAAAATCGTTTGCACTTTGAAGAGAACAACCGCCAGGATCGCCGTAAACGAACACGAGATGGCAGTACAGTCGCTAATGCAATTCAAATGGGAATTATGACGTGACTCCTTATGCAACAACTAGATGGCAGCGTAGTAAACCTGACAAAAGTTAACTTCAAAAGCTATAAGGCCGACCTATCTATCTATATGTGATCTAGGGTTAAATGAAGTGCAAACACTAACGGTCTTGCAAATCAAGATTTCAGGTATAACTCCCTGTAAAGTTGATTTGAATAATTTCGAGGGAAAAATTCTTCCGGAGCCGGGTATCGAACCCGGGACCTTTGGTTTAACGTACCAACGCTCTACCACTGAGCTACTCGGGAACTCTAACCGACAAATCAACTTTACAGGGAGTTATACCTGAAATCTTGATTTGCATAATACACGTCACTGTTCGTTAACAGAAAGCCACAATTTAAGTCACACGGAGTTAGTGTGCACTCGAAGTTGGTTGCTTGACGGTTGTCAGCCCACTTTGAGGTCTGTGGATATAGAGGGAAAAATTGGATCGGTGTCGGTTAGAGTTCCCGAGTAGCTCAGTGGTAGAGCGTTGGTACGTTAAACCAAAGGTCCCGGGTTCGATACCCGGCTCCGGAACAATTTTTCCCTCGAAATTATTCACTAACGGTCTTACTAATAAAAACTCTATACACAGACGTTTAACTGTCTTATACTTATACAATGAGTAGCTCGTTTATACGTCGTGTGTAAATTCCTTACTAATAATCACTACATACGTCGTGTATAACAGTATAACTGTTACACAGCTACGTCATAGTTTCGTCGTTACGAAAGATGATAGAATATCTGAGGTTCTCTATTGCATCCGGTAGAGTGCTCTAGCGTGGCGTGTTAAGTATCGATAGTACAACTGGCTCTAATCGATTACCATACTATATTTTGGTCAAAAAGTACAGCTACAGTAATATTATTCTAATTATTCTGCGCTCTTTGGTTTGTTCTTCTTTGGTTACTAGGCAACCATCATCATAAAATGACAGTCGATACGAACAGCTGTTAGAGGGGCGGCCATTTTTTCTCTATATACAACGCTTAAACAAGGGGTTTCGTATATATAACTACTGCAAAGCAATTCCCATTGTATAGTTACAGCCTGTTTATACATCCATCGCTTATGCATGGTTTATCAGTAACGTTTTCTGTCTCAACGCTGCATAAGTCTCGTATAAAAACTGTACACGGTTTATTGGTAAGACTGTAATACCATTTACAACATGATAAAGAACTGAATTAGTAGAAGATGCCTGAAACATACATACTCATATGTTTTATTATTAGAATAGAGGACAAGAGATGAATTAGCACCATCTTGCGGGAGAATATATTTTCCTTTGATAATGAAGAAATTAAAATCTTTGTAGCTGGAAATCACACAGTAATCACTGTATTCAGGAAGAAATAGTCCTGCACAGATTCTTTAATTGCAGGTGAAGAAGTAGGTCTAGTTTTCAGTGAAGATTTTAAAAGTGTTTTAAGCGATTTTTGCCAAGAAATGAGTTATTCTGCCAAGACCATGACCAATATTATGATACTAAGTTAATTAATTATTATTTACTGAGAGTCTTATAATATGTAACAACTTGCTTGAGGTAAGAAATTAAAAAAATATTGGCATTGTATGAGACAGAAACAAATACGTTACGACGAAGTGAAGAGAAGCGAATAGAAGCATTTGAAATGTAGATATGGAGAAGAATTGAAATAGAATAAGAAATGAAGCTGTGTCGGAACGAATAGGTGAAGAGAGAATGATGCTGAAACTGATCGGGAAGAGAGAAAGGAATTGGTTGGATCACTGTCTGAGCAGAAACTGCCTACTGAAAGATGCACTGAAAGGAATGGTGAACGGGAGAAGAGTTCGGGGCAGAAGAAAGTATCAGATGATAGACAACATTAAGATATATGGATCATATGCGGAGACTAAGAGGAAGCTAGAAAATAGGAAAAAATTCAAGAATGCTGGGTTTGCAGCAAAAGACTTGCATATTTTAGTTCGATGGTAGTCGTAGGATGAATTAAAAAATCTTGATCTTTTAAATAGCCTCACAGCCAAAAATCTGCTGGATTGATATCAGGGGAACGCGCTGGCCAGGTGTTAGGAAAATGTCTGCTCATTATGCGATCACTAAATCGCTTAACTAGGGTATAAATATGGGGAGGTAAAGCCGAAACAATTTTAAAACACAGTCAATGATAGTGATTTAAAAATTCAATAAGATTCAAATTCAAATTCAAATTTATTCACAATTTACATTTGAAATGATACATATGAATATATACCCGAAATGAGCATATGCTCGTGCTCGGGTGCAGTCCAGTACTCTACATAAATTTTACAGAGATCAATAATAATGTTGATGTTAGAAATAATAATAATAATAATAATAATAATAATAATAATAGAATATCCATGGCGGAGATGATACAAAGATAGTAATACAAATTAATTCATTAATAATAATAATAATAATAATAATAATAATAATAATAATGATAATAATATAATAATAATATTAGTAATAAAACAAAAATATTTACAATAATAACATAAATACTAACACGGATAATAGTACATTATGCAACGAGCCTATAATGATAGTAATTAAGAATCGAGTATGGATATTTATGAAACGAGCGCAAGCGAGTTTCATAATTTTCATACGAGCTTCTTAATTACCATTATAGGCGAGTTTCATACGACTTTTTATGCTCGACCATATTTCTAACTTGAAATTACCGGTATTCAGATGTATACATTTTATTTGTAAGTGACAAGATCGGAAGTGACCTTGTTCTAGGTCGTGAATTGTGAGATGTGCGCAGACGCGAAAGTATTGATTTTTTCCGAGGAACAATAATCTCATTGACCTTGACGTAGTCCCGTTAAACTTGATAATATTATAATATTATAACCTTGATTATTGAATTCGACATTGAAGAACGAGATGACAAATTGAATTTATTTGAATATTATTTACAATTAACGCTAATTATTATAGTAACAGGACATAACCTTCTGCGACAGTATTGGATTTCCAGCCTCCGTGACTTTTCGCTAATTCTCTTTCGATTGCATATCCGAGAATAATCGATACTTGCGGTTTTATAACGGTACAAAGGCTGACTTGTCATTGGCTGAACACATGTAAGCTGAGTTATCATAGGCTGAAGACCTGTACTTTAATGAGTAGGTGTACTTTAATGACATGCATTAAAGGACTGCTACCGGGTGTATAATTAGTACATTTCGGCATGGTCGAGCATAAAATAAAATATAAAACCACTTAGCGAGAGTTAACACCCCTTAAATAAGCATATAATAACCAGAAAAAAATGACGAACTCGGAAGACAACAGAAAAGTTCGTTGTATCGCAGACGACAGCAACCGCCGTATTGACATTGTGTTGTGCATTATTGGTAGTAGTGGGGAGCTGAAAGTCTACGTAACTGCCGTTCTCTTCGAATCTTCTCGTACAATCATGGGAAGTTAATGCTGAAAAACAAAATGTCTACGAGTCAAACTGTTCATTATTACCAGGATGAATACAAATAATACTGAAGTATATTAATCAAGTTTCAGTTATAGATCTTCCCTTTTGTGCAAGAGGTATCATATCAAGATGTAAATTTACTTTTGACACATTATTATTTTTTTAATTGGGTTATTTTACGATGCTGTATCAACATCTAGGTTATTTAGCGTCTAAATGAAATGAAGGTGATAATGCCGGTGAAATGAGTCCGGGGTCCAGCACCGAAAGTTACTCAGCATTTGCTCGTATTGGGTTAAGGGAAAACCCCGGAAAAACTTCAACCAGGTAACATTATATACAAAACGTGTTACTATGTTAACCAAAACAAATGAGTGTGTTAAATGAACTAATCGCAGTGTTCGATACAAATGTGTTACCATTTTGTGTATGGTAATTTTAAAAATGTTATATCTATTTGAAAATGTAACTTACCTTTGAATAACCCTGTATAATATTGGTTGTTTACATTCAACTAAGTCTATGTAATTACTTTTCTTACAGTTCCTTAACCATGCATCGTCTGCAAGTCACGTAGGCTGATTCCTCTACCTATAAGACTTGAAGCTTATACGTTGTCGAGTATTGTCCCGAAATGTATAAATAATTCTATAGATAACAATCAATCCGTCTGAAAAAAAAATATTTTCCTTTGATACGGACTGGACTATTTCATTTGTCAGTTTACCCCATGTAATAAAAAGTCATAAAGCTCGTCCATGCCGATTTGCAACGAATTGCCAATATGTTTTGTTCTTTTAAAATAAAAATACCTCATTTTTCATTTCATTTAATGTTCACCATTCCCGCCTGATTTGCCTAATAGATACTGAACATGAACAAAAGCCGTTTGATGAGCTAGAAAAAAATAGCTACATACAGACATGCCGAAATTCATTTGAAAGCTGAAAACGTGTACTGTAATGAAAATCTAGAAATTAAACTTTTGTGGCGTCACCATACTTTCTCTTTATGCCTCAAATAATGAAATAAAGCTTTACATGTTATTTCGAAGCCAGCCCTTTACATCGAGCTTAGGCGTTGACTCTAGTGGACGGTACAGAACACAGATTCCAATATCGTGGTGGAGTTTAAAGTTGCTGTGCTTGCCTCTGATTATGCATACCGCAAGTTCATGATTATGATGATAATGACTTAATTTTATGATTCAATAGGCTGACACTCGGGAGGAAATTAAACACAGAATAAATATGGGAAATGCGTCCTATTATTCGGTTGAGAAGCTCTTATCATCTAGTCTGCTGTCCAAAAATCTGAAAGTTAGAATTTATAAAACAGTTATATTACCGGTCGTTCTTTATGGTTGTGAAACTTGGACTCTCACTCTTAAAGAGGAACATAGGTTAAGGGTGTTTGAGAATAAGGTGCTTAGGGAAATATTTGGGGCTAAGAGGGATGAAGTTACAGGAGAATGGTCCACACCTGTGGAGTAACGGTCAGCGCGTCTGGCTACGAAACCAGGTGGCCCGGGTTCGAATCCCGGTCGGGGCAAGTTACCTGGTTGAGGCTTTTTCCGGGGTTTTCCCTCAACCCAATACGAGCAAATGCTGGGTAACTTTCGGTGCTGGACCCCGGACTCATTTCACCGGCATTATCACCTTCATTTCATTCAGACGCTAAATAACCTAGATGTTGATACAGCGTCGTAAAATAACCCAATAAAAAATACAGGAGAATGGAGAAAGTTACACAACACAGAACTGCACGCATTGTATTCTTCACCTAACATAATTAGGAACTTAAAATCCAGACGTTTGAGATGGGCAGGGCATGTAGCACGTATCCAGAAATGCATATAGAGTGTTAGTTGGGAGACCGAAGGGAAAAAGACCTTTAGGGAGGCCGAGACGTAGATGGGAGGATAATATTAAAATGGATTTGGGAGAGGTGGGGTATGATGATAGAGACTGGATTAATCTTGCTCAGGATAGGGACCGATGGCGGGCTTATGTGAGGGCGGCAATGAACCTTCGGGTTCCTTAAAAGCCATTTGTAAGTAAGTAAGTAATAGGCTGTTACTGCCCCATGTCACCTATTAATAGAATGGACGAAATCAGGAATCTCACAATACGAAAGAAACTAAACATTTAGTTCAAAATTACTTATCATGAAAGAGAACTACGTAACTGGAAAGAACACATATTAAGAACTTAGTTGAAAAAGATAGAAAGAAGAGAGATGTGGGTGGACCAAGAAGGCGGTGGAGTGACGATTTTGTTTGTTGCTGAGCAAAAGGAGTGGAGGATTCAAGCAATGATGATGATGATGATGAATAGATTGCATTTGCATGTTGCTATTAAACGCCCTGTAGTTCTGCTCTGCACTCCCATCTCGGCTGTCACAGTTCCGCGTGTTCGCTTCTTCTTGATTGACCTACTTTGACAAGTGGAGTAAAATTGGAAATCGCTGTGATTGATCGGATTTTGCTTCAAACCACTTTCAGTGCGGATAGATTAACGATTGTTCGAGTGAGGAAGAGCATTTAAATGTGTGTTCGTGTAAAGTTATGCATCTTGTCGAGTCGAATTCCAAACGGACTTCGTAACACAACAGAATGGCGGGAATGCACTATCCAATTTACACCAGCGAAATGTATGCAAATTGATGGGAATTTCACGGTGTAGCCAAAAGTTCAGTTTGGGGAACGATTCCCTTTGTTGTCCTAATCTATACAATGTATAGTATGAAACTGTTTTGCAAAAATGAAGTATTGTGTTTACTTCAAATACCTCGGAAAAAATAGATAAAGACTTATTGAATTATTGGTTATGCACGGAGCATAAATGGTCCCTTTCTCTGGTTGCCTTCACTGTTTGCACATGGAAGGGAATCTATGAGTGTATTCCGAATCTCACCGGTGAGCAATCCGATGGCATCACGGTGTTCCGAATTCCACTGATGACGTCATTGATGCTCCACCGGTGTCGCACCGGTGCCATCAACTTGCAGAGGTGGTGGCAGTCTCCATCAGCCGCCATCAGTGAATCTGATTGGTTCTTGTATAGGGCGGGAATTAGCAGACGAATGACATCGTGCACTGTTGTGTCATGGCGGTGTGTTCTGCTGTATTGTTTGTAATGAGCACAACGTAAAAACAATATGTTAATGGCTTATGAGCGAACATGTCAACGGACCCGTTATTACTACCGGTTCAAGAAATAAATTGTTTATGCTCTCTTTTCTTTGAACGAGATGGGAGTACGAAAATTTCTCAAAATTTTGCTAGCGTAGTACAGACAACAACTTGTACAGTCGCCATGACAGCCATTGATCCTTCCAGCAGTTTTGTTCCTTATTTCGCTGCAACATGACGACATTGATGCCACCGGACCGGTGAGATTCGGAATACTCTGTATGCTACAATAAACACTACCGAATAAAAGTTACACTGGGCAACAAATTTAAACTTTCTGTCCTTTAGATGGAACTATGTAATTTTAACTAAATGATAGGTGCTGAGTTCATTTCTGAAAACCAAAATTTTCTAACACATACCATTTTTATGGTACACGCACTTCACTTATTTACACAATTTACACTAGCACATGAAGCAACCTTTGTTTGGCCAAAATTCACAAATTAAAATTTCTTTTTTGATCTTTCACGTTTGTATACAGCTTCTGCAATCTCTCTGATGAGTGACCAGCAATATTCAGCCAGCATACTTGCATTCCACATTCCACCGAAGCGCTGTTTCTTGATGAAACCTCTCCCCGTGTTCGTCGCTTACAGCACCAAGCTTTTTTTTTTTTTTTTTTTGGAAAGAAGTCCAGATGGCTGTCAGGAAAGTGTACTTACAGTGATATGTTGCATCCGATAATGTAAAAGTAGCGCTACATTTCACTAACATTAAATAACTTTTTATTTTGGAAGAAAAAGTAGGTGCTGGACAAAAACTAACTGCAGATTCGTTTTTGCGACCACAGAATATGCATATTTTTATAAAAAGGACAAACTTCATGTTGTCCAGTGTTATCGAACAATTTAATTATCAATACAATCGAATTGTTGGATAACTTGGAAACAATTAAATGATTTCATTTGCTTAACAAAGCATAATAAAAAGGAAAATCGTATGAAAACATCCTAATAGATTCTATGATTACGTTCGAGTACCACATTGTGTCCATCACTAATAAACGACTGTTATGAATGGGTACTGCGAGTACATTACTAAAGAACTTTTCTTAGTCCAATACTATTGAAATGAGTATAAGTGTCCACGGATATACATTACGTCACGTATCTTTTAGTAGGCATCATACCCACAAACACAAGTTAAGGCTCATTCACAATGAAAATTAAACATAATGTGACGCCCACGTGAGATTCGATCTCACGACCGACGGAGGAGAGGCTAAGTCGGCCTTGTGTTGGGCGGGGTGCGCGCGCATCTGCCTCCTGGGGCATGGCTACGCGCGGTGAAGGAGGGGAGCAGCAGCGTGCGAGATGATTCGAGAATGGACACACGCGTCGAAATATCGCGAACTATCCAGACTCGTACTTTCTCGCAACGATAGTTTAGCTATAAAAGAAGAAACGCGAGCGAACTTGAGCAGTTTTCAGTTTATTCAGTCAGTGAGTAAGCCAGAGCAAGCAAGCCAGTCTTGTGTACCGGAGTTCGACTCGAGTGTGCGTCCGCAACTGTGTCAGCATCCGAAGGCCTGAGTTCGAGTGCAGTGGACCGCAGATGGAGGGACCTGAGTTCGAGTGCAGTGGACCTCAGTTGGAGGGACCTGAGTTCGAGTACAGTGGACTCTCTCTGAAAGTCTGTGGTTCGAGATACTGTGAACTTGAGTGACTGAGCTAGAAGAACTGTGAACTGAGAACTGACAGTTCTGATTTGTAAATAGTGCTTTGTAAATATTAGTTAAGATTAACAGTTCATTGTTGTTCGTAATAGTCCAAGTAAATTGTCATTGTCGTAAGTGGAGTGCACTAATGAATACTGTGTTACTGTGTGGAGAGTAAATCCTATTGTTGGGATAATAAAAGTTACATTGTTGTTGACTTGAAATAAACGTTACAATAACTTAAGCGTTACCTTGATAATATAAACGTTACGGTAAAATCAAGATCATTCACGTTTGGAACATAAACATAACAGCAAACATAATTCAAAATTTTCTTGGTAACCATGGTAACCATGATAACCATTTGGTAACCATGGAAACATAACAACTACGCCATTTCCTCATATTCTGTCGTATACTTCAGCGCTCCACGATTGTGTTCTGTTTGCAAATCACGTAAGCGTAAGCATGAAAGTTTGGAGTTTGCAAACTTTCATGTTAATGTCTTACGGTAATGTTTATGTCAATGCTTATGTGAAACATTGTGAATGACCCCATTTCGTAGCCTGGGCTCAAACTTTTGTGTTTATGTTACTGTTATGTTTAATTTTCATTGTGAATGGGCCTTAACGCGCACTACAGGGTCACTCTACAACAGGTTCCTTACTCCTAAATAAGTACAGTATGCTTCAGTTTAGCCATGTTTATGGCAGTATGCACTACTAGTTGAAATAAAGATGTCTAAAACAAATACGGAAGTACAGAAGTAAATGAAGTAATTCGGAATAAAGTATGTCGATATAAGTTGCGAAATAAGACTGATAAAATCTGTTCAAAAAGATGGTATTTACACCAGTACTGTAATTAAGAAAAAAACATATAAACATTTGAAATTGGTAGAATCCTGAACAGATGGAAAAACTATTTTGGGCAACTACTAAATATACATAGGCCAAATAGAAATGATCGGGACGAAATTCAAATACAAACTGCTGAGCCATTTATACCGGAACCCACACTTTCTGAAGTCGAAATTGCGATAGAAAATCTGAAAAAGTAGAAGTCTCCAGGTATCGATCAAATTCCAACAGAATTAATACAAGAGGGTGGAAGGGCATTATATAGCGAAATTTATAAGCTTGTACTTGCAATTTGGGAAAAGGAAACTGTACCAGAACAATGGAAGGAGTCCATAATTGTACCTATTTTTAAAAAGGGGGACAAGATTAACTGTAGTAACTTTCGAGGAATATAACTTTTGTTGACGTCGTACAAAATTTTGTCGAATATCCTTTTGAGGAGATTAACTCCATATGTAAATGAAATTATTGGGGATCATCAGTGTGGTTTTAGGCGTAATAGATCGACTATTGATCAGCTTTTTTGTATCCGACAGATATTGGAGAAAAAATGGGAGTATAAGGGTACAGTACATCAGTTATTCATAGATTTCAAAAGGGCGTATGACTCGGTTAAGAGAGAAGTTTTAATAATATCCTTATTGAATTTGGTATTCCCAAGAAACTAGTTCGATTAATTAAAATGTGTCTTAGTGAAACTTACAGCAGAGTCGGTATAGGTCAGTTTCTATCTGATGGTTTTCCAATTCACTGCGGGCTAATGCAGGGAGATGCACTATCACCTTTACTTTTTAACTTCGCTCTAGAATATGACATTAGAAAAGTTCAGGATAACACAGAGGGTTTGAAATTGAACGGGTTACATCAGCTTCTTTTCTATGCGGATGACGTGAATATGTTAGGAGAAAATCGACAAACGATTAGGGAAAACGCGGAAATTCTAGTTGAAACAAGTAAAGCGATAGGGTTGGAAGTAAATCCCAAAAAGACTAAGTATATGATTATGTCTCGTGACCAGAATATTGTACGAAATGGAACTATAAAAATTGGAGATTTATCCTTCGAATAGGTGGAAAAATTCAAATATCTTGGAGCAACAGTAACAAATATAAATGACACTCGGGAGGAAATTAAACGCAGAATAAATATGGGAAATGCCTGTTATTATTCGGTTGAGAAGCTTTTGTCATCTAGTCTTCTGTCAAAAAATCTGAAAGTTAGAATTTATAAAACAGTTATATTACCGGTTGTTCTGTATGGTTGTGAAACTTGGACTCTCACTTTGAGAGAGGAACAGAGATTACGGGTGTTTGAGAATAAGGTTCTTAGGAAAATATTTGAGGCTAAGAGGGATGAAGTTACAGGAGAATGGAGAAAGTTACACAACACAGAACTGCACGCATTGTATTCTTCACCTGACATAATTAGGAACATAAAATCCAGACGTTTGAGATGGGCAGGACATGTAGCACGTATGGGCGGTTCCAGAAATGCATATAGAGTGTTAGTTGGGAGGCCGGAGGGAAAAAGATCTTTGGGGAGGCCGAGACGTAGGTGGGAAGATAATATTAAAATGGATTTGAGGGAGGTGGGATATGATGGTAGAGACTGGATTAATCTTGCTCAGGATAGGGACCAATGGCGGACTTATGTGAGGGCGGCAATGAACCTCCGGGTTCCTTAAACGCCAGTAAGTAAGTAAGTCAGTAAGAAAGAAGTGAGTCTGACGATCTACCTTCAAGCACTGGTAACTCAATTCATTGGTTAGTTTTACATACTTGAAAACGTACCACCTCCCAAACCTCAGCATACCACTGGCGGTACGCGTTCCACAATTTGAAAGTTCCTGAGTTAGGAAATAGTACTTAAAAATTATTGTCTTATGAGATACGAAAGTTTAAGTTCTGGCATTTCTCGCTATATTTTTTATATTTATATGGGAATTTCGTTCTGCATAAGTTTGCGTCCTTTCGAATTTGATTTAATTCTTGAATCTACGTATTTCTTACAGAATTTAGCGCTATGGACGATTATATCAAAGTAGTTTTCTTCTGCATGGCACGTATCCTATATATTTATCGATTTTTAACGACGCTTTATCAACTACGCTTTATATATTATCGGTGGAACTAGTAGGCCCTAATAGCGACGTAGTATTTTGGGGGACATAAATTAACCATGGGATTGTCTGACATTCGCCTTACTGTTGGGAAAATTTTAAAAACCTCCATTCAAGTAATCAGTCCAAGTTGGGTTCAAACTCATACCCTAGGGCAGCGGTGACCAAAACTCGAGCTGCAATGATTACATGCCACAGACAGCCTATGAAGTAAGGAGGCGGAGGAAGGGTACTTGGCATGAAAACTACAACCAGTGGTGGTTCCTGTATTAACATCTTGATCAATCCCGCGGATAAAAATCTCAAGCTTTGCTGTATCAGTAATGTCACTGCTGTCATCAAGAGCCAGTGAATAATATACGATTTTTTGCACCTTTCCTTAACCTTCCTCTTGAATATAATCAGGAGTTTTCTAAATTCTTCTCTCGATGCTTGGTCGAGTAATTCGTAGTTTTTCAAAATTAAAAACTTCTTATGGACAAGTTATTTAAGCTATTTTAATCATTACTCTTTTGAGGAATTCCATTCTATTAAAAGGCTTTAGAGCACGAGATATTTCAAACCCCATTAGGTAGCTGACTTCCTTACATTTATTTATCTCATCTTTCTCTTCCTGGCTATGATTTAAGACATGTCACTTCCTGGCGTTTAACAGTTCGTTGGCACATAATATTGGATCAATTTTTCTACAATATTATTATTAAATGAATAACTAATGAATAGTTACCCTCATCTAAAGATTAAGAAGATTAAAATTGAGATAAAACTCAATAATTTTATCCTTCTAGGGAGAAAATCTAAAAAATCAATATTCCTGCACATACAGAAGAATTATAGAAACGCATACTTAGTGGTCAGTAATAATAATAATAATAATAATAATAATAATAATAATAATAATAATAATAATAATAATAATACATTGTTCATTGTGGCAATTAATGTTTCTAGGGAGATGCACTATCACCTTTACTTTTTAACTTCCCTCTAGAATATGCCATTAGGAAAGTTCAGGATAACACAGAGGGTTTGGAATTGAACGGGTTACATCAGCTTCTTGTCTATGCGGATGACGTGAATATGTTAGGAGAAAATACACAAACGATTAGGGAAAACACGGAAATTCTACTTGAAGCAAGTAAAGCGATCGGTTTGGAAGTAAATCCCGAAAAGACAAAGTATATGATTATGTCTCGTGACCAGAATATTGTACGCAATGGAAATATAAAAATTGGAGATTTATCCTTCGAAGAGGTGGAAAAATTCAAATATCTTGGAGCAACAGTAACAAATATAAATTAGACTCGGGAGGAAATTAAACGCAGAATAAATATGGGAAATGCGTGTTATTATTCGGCTGAGAAGCTCTTATCATCCAGTCTGCTGTCCAAAAATCTGAAAGTTAGAATTTATAAAACAGTTATATTACCGGTTCTTCTGTATGGCTGTGAAGCTTGGACTCTCACTCTGAGAGAGGAACATAGGTTAAGGGTGTTTGAGAATAAGGTGCTTAGGAAAATATTTGGGGCTAAGCGGGATGAAGTTACAGAAGAATGGAGAAAGTTACACAACACAGAACTTCACGCATTGTATTCTTCACCTGGCATAATTAGGACCATAAAATCCAGACGTTTGAGATGGGCAGGGCATGTAGCACGTATGGGCGAATCCAGAAATGCATATAGAGTGTTAGTTGGGAGACCGGAGGGAAAAAGACCTTTACGGAGGCCGAGACGTAGATGGGAGGATAATATTAAAATGGATTTGAGGGAGGTGGGGTATGATGATAGAGACTGGATTAATCTTGCACAGGATAGGGACCAATGGCGGGCTTATGTGAGGGCGGCAATGAACCTTCGGGTTCCTTAAAAGCCATTTGTAAGTAAGTATATATTCCCAAGTGAACCGTTGAGCAAAGTAAACATATTACATTTTGTCCGACAGAAGAACAAAAAAGTTCTCCTTCTCATTCTTCACGAAACCACCTCTTACTGCTTGTAGAGACAGAATTTGTAGAGAGACATGATACCGCCACTGCTTGCCTTCAGTACGTGAATGAAACACACAGCAATGTACAGGAAACTCTTCGTACCCGTTTGAATGTCTGTGAATACACGATGTAATCACGACACCCGCTTTGGTCACCGCTGCCCTAGGGTATGTATGAGGTATGATTCCTGATCGGTATACTATGTCAGGCTTACTATAGTTACTGGTAATCGTGTGGAGGAAAGCCCTGAGCCCAACACTATCCAAAGCCAGGCTGATGTAGAGACTTGAAGCAGTTCTAACAGTGCCTATTCTCTTTCTAAATCGCATTTCCTTTTTAAATGTCAATTTCTGGTTTTCACCAAATGAATGGGCGCTCAGTTTTTTAACAATGGACAATACATTCTAACTTCTTGACTGTCAATAACTATAAGATTGACATAGACAACGTGAGAAAGAAGTACTTACGATTAGCACGGAAGACGTCTGATCGGCAGTGCTAGTTCTGTGCAAACTTTGCAGTAAATTCCAACAGAAATTCGAGAATAGCTTCATATAAAATATAGATTGCATTAAAGAGCAGTTCTCAGCGTCTTCAATGGTCCTGGAGAATGGATCCTTCACTCATTTCAATTAACTATACAGAGTGTCCCAAATTTATGTATACACATTTTGAAACACTGTTCCTCAGCAACGAGATGAAACAGAAATACGATTTTTGCGGTTTTGATTTGGAGATGCAAAGACCAAATTCTACAATTTCAGGAGGCACTGATATACCTACTGCAGATTTTTTTCATTAATTTAATTTAATTTAAGTAGGCCTAGGTTATTTTACGACGCTTTATCAACATCTTAGGTTATTTATCGTCTGAATGAGATGAAGGTGATAATGCCGGTGAAATGAGTCAGGGGTCCAGCACCGAAAGTTACCCAACATTTGCTCATATTGCGTTGAGGGAAAACCCCGGAAAAAGCCTCAACCAGGTAACTAGCCCCGACCGGGAATCGAACCTGGGGCACCTGGTTTCGCGGCCAGACGCGCTAACCGTTACTCCACAGGTGTGGACTTTTTCTTTAATACTTTGAATATTTACATCCAACTGTATTATTCTACAACATTTTTATTTTCCTATTCGCATATAGAATATTTTCTGCTGCAATACTTTTACCATGTAATATCCATTAATAATTGTTTACGATCAGTGTCTAAATTCCTTGGTTTTTGTATTATTTATTGAAATACTGGCTTCTATAAACGACCAGTGTGAATCGAGACTAAAATATACAAAGGAAACTTGGTGTAATCAAAAAAGATTTGTTCACATGAAACTAAAATAAATATATGCGTACTATGCTACACTGTCGAAAATTCACACGCAATAATAAAATCTCTCCTAAACTCTTTGTCACGTTCGTGTAACTCTATCAACGTGGATTTTCAAGAACTTGTATCCCGTTCGTTTTTTATCTTGATGACAAGTAACTCATAACAAGTTGCAAATTCACAACACCACTAAGTATTATACCCTGGTTTCTTTTCAGGGAAACGAAAAATGTTAAGTGTAGATTTACAAAGATTTTAATTTAAAATATAACAGTGACACAAAAATAGGAAAGGTTTATCCGTATAGTCGAAAATTCAGAGAGCCGAACAGAAGGGAACTGTTCTGTTTATTGTGGGACGTATGGAAGGAAACCTTAAAGAATCATCATAAGTAGACAGTGGATGCGGGATGACTTAAGGAAAAGTGAAGTTGTTTCGTGTCGGAGTATATGGCACGTGCCGCGCCGTTCGTCTTTTGTGTACCTGGCGAGTACAGCAGCGTACAGAACGAAGGAACCCCGGTCTGTTCATAGTAACATTGCAACGCAATGTGTGCAGTTGTGTTATCCGGCTCAAGTATTTAGTACGCGTTGAATATGTTGTGCTGATCCATTCATAATGGCAAAACGTTAAATTCGCTCAGAGATACGAAATGCAATTAAGAAGTATGAGAGTGACATTTTATGTATTAACGAAGACAATATCGTGTGTAATGTATGTAAAATTGAAATAAAAACCAGAACAACTCAGGCTATAGAGAAACATTGCAACAGTACATCGCACAGGAAATGCGTTGAAATGAAATCTGAGGAACCATCATCATCATCATCATAATCATTTAGTTGTGCGGGTCTAAACGACACGTGCAACATGATGGTCAGTACAAATATTCCTCTAAAGAAATTGAGTGATCCCCATTTTAGAGTTTTTCTTCAGAAATTCTCTCGATACAAAAACTGTTTAAGCGATAAGCGAAGACGATTCAGCTTCGACAATTTACGAGAATATATCGTCGTTTACTGCAACGCTGGTAATTGCATTAATGATGACGAGGACTGAACCTTGCAAGGTATGTACTACAGTACATTATTTTTCTCTTCCTTCTGACTGTACGGAGATACAGTAGCATGTTGACGTCGTCTGTTTACGTTTAAAACCTTCCAGCCAATGAATGAAAAAAAAGGTAACATGCTTTACATTCAACGATAAGCCATCCTGCATCCACTGTCTAGTCATAAGGCATTACTTCCTTTTCATAAATGTAATTCACATTATATTTTGCATATTGTTTAGCATTGATTTCTTCGGTTGGTCGTTCCTCTCGTTACAAAATACGTTCATTAGTAAATCATTTCCACTTTCTGCAAAAAGCACTGTATCAATGGCTTAATATAATATAACGTACTTTTGTTCTGTTGGTATTATTATTATTATTATTATTATTATTATTATCATCATCATCATCATCATCATCATTAGTGATGGTAGTAGTAGCAATAGTAGTTAAATTACATTAATGGAATTCCATGGGTTCCAGTGTCCCAAGCGGATCATGTACACAGTAGCATACTGTATGACAGAAAATTATAACAAAGCCAAACCTGGAGGATTTGCTCTCCGTGTCTGCATGTCAGAGCCAGGGTGGGGCTCGCTTCGCTCCATTAAAGTGAGTGCATTGACATGAAGGGTTACTGCGTGGGGAATTTAACACATTTCTGAAATAACGTCTCTTCCAGAACACGGACGCGTCTATATTAAAACATGACAGAGCGACTGTACTGTACTTAACAACTTAATGGACGAAGTAATGAAAGGATGGGGACATTAATACGGTACTCAAATGGGCGGACTGGTACTGTTATCTTCTTAAAGATGTAGAATATTACCGTCAAACATTTATTTCAAAACTTTATATTATTTCTACGTTTTTAAATAATAATAATAATAATAATAATAATAATAATAATAATAATAATAATAATAATAATAATAATAATAGTCTAGTAAATAGAGTTGAATTAAAGATAGAGGTAGTAATAATAAAAATATAATATATTATATAGTCTGATACGTAATATAATACAATACGATACAGTAAAATACAATATAAATAAATAAATAAATAAAATAAGCCCGATGGATCCCATTAAGGCCTAGGACCTCCTGCTAGAGGGAGAGAAGCTCATGGCATGGATAAATATATAATACGATGCGAAACTGCGGTCAGCACCATCTGGAGGCGAGGAGCTGAAATAAGATGATCAGCGCCCAACGTCGTAGGTGGTGAACATTAGAACTACTTGTTGGGTACATTACCCAGAGTTCTCTATTTATCCGTTCAAGATATGCTCGAGGAGACGAGATGGCAGCCAGAAACTTGCTAATAAGTGAACATAAAGTGATATTACGTGTGTGTATAAGCAGTGTATGTTAAACAGAGATGTTTATGGACGTTGTAAAAATAGTGTTGTTGAATGTATTGTAAAGTAATAGTAATATAATAAATTGAACTATCTAAGTAGTTCTTGCAGACTTTTCCATTGCGCTGTACAATAAATACCCAAAGAATACAATCCCAATTATCTAACCTTTTGCTTTATTTTTTGTATCTGTCTGGTTATATTTTAATTGGTTAGCGTAAAATAGATCGTCTCTTTTATCTTCTTGTTGGCTCCGGTAAGAATTTTCAGTAGAATATGCTGTGAGGAATAAAAATGTAAATGTTTTATTTTAAATTGGGTTAGTTTTGAATATCGATGAGGGCGATAGGGAATACTTTCTGCACAGTTTAACGTTTTCGTCACCAGGTGCGCTGCTAAATGCATGGAGTAATTACTCTTTTCGCTACTTGGTGCGCTGCTAGATGTAATAACGCCCCTCCTCCCAACAGGTGGCAGCAAGATCAATTTCTACAACTGGGCCTCTAGTATGTGTTACGTGAAACTCAGTAAGTTTCGCATCCTATTATATATTTATCCATGCTCATGGTTTTAGCTCCTGTGGTGAGCTACTCCATGTGAGCATGATTACTACGTAGTTTACTATTTGACTTTTGGGGCAGTTTGTGTCCGGTTTAAGTTTTTTGCACATGCATTGTTTTTGCTTTAGTTTACACAGTGCACTTCACTTTCCACACTTTTGATCCTGGTTTCTTTGCCTGTTTCATTAATTTTTACTCTTAAACACTACACTTTTGTTAATAGTTCTTTCTTCTCGGTTCATGTCCCAGCACTTTCCATATTGCTCGGTCGCGGGCAGCGCGGGACCAATGTGCCGCCGCTTCCTGTGCCAGTGCGTCTGCCCATCTCTTTCTCGGTCTGCCTCGTGCCCTCTTCCCTTCGTAGGGGTCTCACATAGTTGCCAGATGAGCCCATCTTTCTCGTTGTAGCCGCGCCACGTGATCGCCTCACTTCCACTTCCACTTCATCTCTCCGGCACTCTGCGCGACACTCTCGGAGTCAACTATCCTTCTCAGTTTCCTGTTGAAGATGCCGTCCCTCCACGTTACTCCTAGAATCTTCCTCTCCATTTTCCTCTGGCAAGAATCTAATATCATTTAATGGCAGGTCATTAGAGTCCACGATTGACATCCATAGAGTAATACTGGAAAATATAACATAACATAACATAAACAAATTCATTCACTCGTTCCAAAAGTGTATTTTCAAACAAATTTTCTTGGCGCAGGTTTTCGACCGCAAAATGTCATTATCTTTAACTTTCCAACATTAATTTTCATGTCATATTCTTTTGCTATGATGTTTAAATTATGTACTATATATTGCAAGTAATTCTCGTCGAATGCTATGAGAGCGAAGTCATTTGCAAGAATTAGTGAATCAATTTGTATATTTCTATTGATTTGTATATCGATGATGTATTTGTTTCCAGTCAATAATTTTGTTTTTATAGTGTACAAAGATATTTTTGAATATTATTTCAACGCAAACATTGTGAAGAAATGAGAAAAATTATTTTTGTGCTAAAAAAAATTGCACATTTTTCATAAGTTTGGAATGAAATAATATACAAAAATGTTGAGCATAAATTATTTATATCGCATATTCCTAAGTTTTCAATAAAATTATATGCAATCATTTCTTTCAGCACTGCATACATAATAAATAGAAATGGTGAAATTGCAACCTTGCCTTACTCCCGGATAAATTTATTGCTAGGTGGATAGATTATTATTAATTTTCAGAACCATTCAGTTTGTTTTATATAATATGTATTGTTAATATGTTGTGTATTATTATTATTATTATTATTAATATTATTATTATTATTATTATTACTACAGAGAATATCATCGAAATGATAGCCGTCCAAATCTTGGATTTAAAATATCGGCATCCTAATCAATTCAAATGAACAAAAAAGAAGTGTAAATTAATGTTAAAAAATACATAATTAAATTTTAAAAAAGAATATTCTGCGACAAGATGTGGTGGCTATCGAAACGATAAAAATTAATTGAAAATAAATAATATACATTGAATATTATAAAGATGAATAGAGATGGTGATTGATTATGTTCAGTGAAGATTTTAAAATGGTTGATGCAATTGTCTGAAGAGTCTTATCAGGAACCTTTAATTTTCTGAGGATCTCCAATGTAAATTTGGAAATTGTTCCTCGCGCACCAAACATAAGTCCAATGACATTTCAATCTTGAATATTATATTTATGACTGAGATCGTCACAACATGGCAGGTAAATAGCGCGTTTCTCTTCATGTACCTGCTTTGGTTGATCTTCATTAATTTCGAACCTTACAGTGGGTTCAAGAATGAGACCAGTTTTTTTTATCTCGGTCAATTATTATGATGTCAGCACGCCGTGTAGATCCTTCCATTGCACTTCCTCATATGCTTCGTATTCACCATGTTCCCTTAATCTGTTAGCAATTATTGAGCGGACTGTGTTATGTCTGTCAATTATTATTATTATTATTATTATTATTATTATTATTATTATTATTATTACTATTGTAACTCTGTTATTGTTAGTATTATATTACTCTAAGAACTACATATTGTTTAATTTATCAAACATTTGTCAATTAAAAATTCCATTTAAAATTCCTCGGAATTTGAAGTTGGGTTCCCGAAATGGCAGGTCGGCACTTTTATAATATAGCTCTTCAGCTAAATGTATATAATAAAGTGTCCATTTCGTAAAGGAAATATATATTACCTGTAACTGATTCTTTCTTAGTCAGAAACTCCATGTAAAGTCATATGATAGGCTTCTTTCGCTGTGCTAAAGCTCACATTAAAGATGTACAAAGCAATTCATGTAATTGTTCACAGTTTTCACCGCTTCTGATATTGCAAACAGCCTAATGCGAAACACGCACAGCATATCGATATATTAAATAAATAAACAAACTTTGAATTGAGGTTGCCATGTAAACCCAGAAATTGACGTCAAGTTCGTTGGAACTCTGTGGGGATGACGTCAGTAGGGGAAAGCAATTACGTGTATGACGTCACAGATTTCAGTGCTTCGATAAGGATGGCTTAAAGGAAAAAGCATTTGTGCGTATCGTCGGTTTATTCGCGCGGAACATTTACGAGAAAAGCAAGTTCAGTTTGCGCGAAATATACGGAGTTTGGCCACTGCGTTTACAGTACAGTTTATTTGTATTAGGACTAATAGTTAAACACAAAATATGTCCGTAATTTTTACACGTGTTTTTATGCACGGTTGTGTAGAAAAGGGAATGCCAGCCTCATGTAAACTGTACAAAGTCTCTCTTTACACATTTTTAATGTTTAAATAATGTAGAAGACAAGAGGCGGATGCACTCCATGTGTGAATAATTTAAATCATGTCTCTTGTATTCACTTGCTGCTTTCAATTTAAATAAGTAAATTACCAGCATGTTTTCATTATGCATGAAATATATCCCTCTGAAATTCCAACGTTTTGATTTGGCATTTTGATTTTCCTTAATCATGACTGAACTCCACGACTGTCATCACAAATAAATAAAAAAGAAATAGAGTTTGGAAAGCACGCGAACTTTTCAAAATGATGGCAGTGCCTATGCAAACTTGAGAATGAGAAAATGCAGAGTGATTTATATACAACTGACACATTTCTTTCATTAATTGTTTCAAAACGAATTGTGCTAGCGACAACTTATTATACCTAAAATGTAGAGGAATTTTGGGAGATTATTTACCTCTATAGCAAATGTTGAAAATGTCCTCCATCCTGCATAAGGCACAACTCTACACGTCGTTCCATGTTACTGGCCACTCGTTGGAAGACTATGTTGTCAATAGCTTGAATCTCCTGTGTGATGTTGTGCTTTAGATCGTCCAATGTCTGGGGACGTGTGGCGTAAACCCTGTCTTTTAAGTAACCCCATAGAAAGAAGTCCGGCGTTGTCAAATCCGGAGATCTCGGTGGCCACAGGCTCCTGAAAATTATTCGGTCGTCACATAACCGGATAAATGGAACCATGCTTCATCTGTGAACCATGGGATGGACACTATGGCAGGATTTTGCACAATGAACGTCTGAAACCAAAGACAATAATTCAATCTTTTATCCTTATCTGGTTCCTGTAGCTGATTAACAACCGTAACCCTATATGTCTTTAGGCTCTCTGACACATTGAGTAGGTGTACCCTATCTCCTGCGAGAAACGTCTTAGTGATTTTTTGGGTGACTGCTCCAGTCGTGCTCTTACGTCAACAACAACCGTGGGAAGCCTAGATGAACGATGCTTGCCTTTTTCACTCACCAGAGATCCAGTTGTTTCCAATTTGTTTACCAGTCCCAGTATTGTGTTTCTTTTGGGAGGATTGCGAACACCAAATTCTCTCTGGTATGCCCTTTGAGTAGCTGTAATTGAATTCGTAATCCAGTATTGCTTCACAAGGAAGAGTCGTTGATTTAATGTGTACTGCATTTTCACGTTGACACAAAATGTCGAAAACAGCTGCCAACAATAGGAATAAAACATAAACATCTGCGCATCTAGTGACAAGGAATCGAAACTCCAGAACATTCTGCTTAATTTGGTGCTAAAATTAGGTCATTGAATGAATTTCCAACGGAATAATTAAAGAAAAAAATGTGTCAGTTCTATATAAATCACTCTGTAGAACATTGGATTGATAGGATTAAAGTACAATGGAATCAGCAGAGATAAGGCTCTTATATTTTGTACTGGGATGCAAACTTTTAACATATAACAACTAAATCTTAGTCTTAAGAATATAATTGAACTTTTCAATTTCACAGAGAGAGTATGACAAAGAAAATGTCGAACGCACATTTTTAGAATGCTAATAGACAGATTTTCTATCGCAATTTCGACTTCAGAAAGTGTGGGTTCCGGTATGAATGGCTCAGCAGATTGTATTTGAATTTCGTCCTGATCATTTCTATTTGGCCTATGTATATTTAGTAGTTGCCCAAAATAGTTTTTCCATCTGTTCAGGATTGAATGAGTGTCTGCAAGTAAGTCACCATTCTCATCCTTGATCACGTTTACCCTTGGCTGATATCCGTTTTTAAATTCCTTTATACCCTTATATAAATCTCGAATGTTTTCATTCTTACTATTTGTTTCTACCTCATTCAGTTTTTCCTTCAAGTAATCTCTCTTTTTATTCCTAAGTGTACGACTTGCTTCCCGTCTTTCATTGAAATAATTATCTCTATTCTCCAAGTCCCCAGGTATTGATCAAATTCCAGCAGAATTAATACAAGAGGGTGGAAGGGCATTATCTAGCGAAATCTATAAACTTGTACTTGCAATTTGGGAAAAGGAAATTGTACCAGAACAATGGAAGGAGTCCATATTCGTACCTACTTTTAAGAAGGGGGACAAGACTAACTGTAGTAACTTTCGAGGAATATCACTTTTGTTGACGTCGTACAAAATTTTGTCGAATATCCTTTTGAGAAAATTAACTCCATATGTAGATGAAATTATTGGGGATCATCAGTGTGGTTTTAGGCGTAATAGATCGACTGTTGATCAGATTTTTTGTATTCGACAGATATTGGAGAAAAAATGGGAGTGTAAGGGTACAGTACATCAGTTATTCATAGATTTCAAAAAGGCGTATGACTCGGTTAAGAGAGAAGTTTTATATAATATTCTTATTGAATTTGGTATTCCCAAGAAACTAGTTCGATTAATTAAAATGTGTCTTAGAGAAACTTACAGCAGAGTCCGTACAGGCCAGTTTCTATCTGATGCTTTTCCAATTCACTGCGGGCTAAAGCAGGGAGATGCACTATCACCTTTACTTTCTAACTTCGCTCTAGAATATGCCATTAGGAATGTTCAGGATAACAGGCAGGGTTTGGAATTGAACGGGTTACATCAGCTTCTTGTCTATGCGGATGACGTGAATATGTTAGGAGAAAATCCACAAACGATTAGGGAAACGCGGAAATTCTAGTTGAAGCAAGTAAAGCGATAGGGTTGGAAGTAAATCCCAAAAAGACTAAGTATATGATTATGTCTCGTGACCAGAATATTGTACGAAATGGAACTATAAAAATTGGAGATTTATCTTTCGAAGAGGTGGAAAATTTCAGATATCTTGGAGCAACAGTAACAAGTATAAATGATAGTCGGGAGGAAATTAAACACAGAATAAATATGGGAAATGCCTGTTATTATTCGGTTGAGAAGCTTTTGTCATCTAGTCTTCTGTCAAAAAATCTGAAAGTGAGAATTTATAAAACAGTTATATTACCGGTTGTTCTGTATGGTTGTGAAACTTGAACTCTCGCTTTGAGAGAGGAACAGAGATTAAGGGTATTTTAGAATAAGGTTCTTACGAAAAATATTTGGGGCTAAGAGGGATGAAGTTACAGGAGAATGGAGAAAGTTACACAACGCATAGCTGCACGCATTGTATTCTTCACCTGACATAATTAGGAACATAAAATCCAGACGTTTGAGATGGACAGGACATGTAGCACGTATGGGCGAATCCAGAAATGCAAATAGAGTGTTAGTTGGGAGGCCGGAGGGAAAAAGGCCTTCGGGGAGGCCGAGACGTAGGTGGGAAGATAATATTAAAATGGATTTGAGGGAAGTGGGATATGATGGTAGAGACTGGATTAATCTTGCTCAGGATAGGGACCAATGGCGGGCTTATGTGAGGTTGGCAATGAACCTCCGGGTTCCTTAAAAGCCAGTAAGTAAGTAAGTAAGTAACAGATAGATACTGGTTACTCTGCGTCCCTAGGCCGAAGCCTGCTAATGACTTCAAATCACTAAAACATCACTTACCATGTTTTACTCCCGAACCCCTCATTATTGGAAAGTTTTCATATTAGGAAACAAAAAATAAATGTATGAGCCATATTTTACGAATGATTTACCTCGCATTAGTACAAGCTATATTACAATAAGGTATTGTAATATGGGTTGTGCTTTTAGTACCTCCCTCATGCCAATAACACTGCCACACAAAAGAATAACAAAAATGTCTTAATAAGCATGCATCTTGATTATCCCTCAGAACTGTCATAACTGAACTTACAATATTTAATATCCATCAAATTTATAGCAATGTCTTACTGAATTTCATACATAAAAATCGTAATATATTTAATTTGTATTCACATAAATATAAAATTCAAAGATCAAACAACATATGCTTGATAGAACCTGAATGTACCACAACTGTAGCTTATAATCACAGTAGCAACTCTGGCCCAAGGTTCTATAAGAAGATAACAGCTAAACTACCAACCATTCAATTAAAAAAAATAATGCGACTTTTATTTTACACAACAATGTTGCTTTTATTCACAACAATAATGATTTTCTATAACTGAATTTAAACACTCCCGTCAACAATGGGTATTCCACTCCACACAGCAACACAGTATTCGTTATTGCACTCCACAGACGACAATGACAATTCACTTGGATTATTGAGAACAACAATGTACTGCTAATCTCCACTAATGTTCACAAAGCACTATTTACAAAACAAAACTGCCAGTTTTCAGTTCACAGTTCGTTTCCTTAGCTAGTTCTTCTAGCTCATTGACTCAAGTTCACAGTATATCGAACCCAAGACTTCCAGAGACAGTCCACTGCACTCGAACTCAAGACTTCCGGATACGCCGCACTCGCCTGGTCGCTGTCACAGTTGCGGTCCTCCTCAAGTCGAACCCAGGTCTGGAAGGCTGGCTCCCTTGTCGTTCACAGCTGACTCACGAGACTGACTCGCTGGTCTAAACTGAACTGGCTCTCTTCGAAGGCTGCTCGCTTTTTATTAGTTAAACACACTTCGCGAACCTTCGACCCTGTAAGTTTCTGTTTCTGGACGATTCTCGGTCTCTCTATCACTCAGACTCCAGACTTCTTTACGACCGTCGCAGTCGGTTTTCTCTCCCTCTCCCTTCGCCACGCGCCGCGCCGCCTCCTCGCGCCCCCTCCCTTCTGCCGGACGCGCACGAAGCTCCCCGATGCGGCCAGGCATGACGAGAATATTCGGCCTGCCGCCACAATGATTTAAAAAGTTATTGTTTAGGGAGACAGTATAAAATTTCAATTACTGTAATATCTGTGTTTTTCTTTGTCTCTTTGCACGTTTTATTCTTTGTTAATTAATTAAATACTTGTTTTAAAAATTTTTAGAATGCCCCCCCGACCATGAGTATTTACCTCTTTCTGGGGTTGCTGGAGTGATCTTTCTATATAAAAACAATCTATCTTTATGCTAGCAATACAAATTATTGTCATATTTATTATTATTATTATTATTATTATTATTATTATTATTATTATTCAAGGCAAATTAGCTATTTATAACGTTTCAAAGGATTGGATTCTTTTTCACTTGAAGCGAATTTATGTTCAACCATCCAAACCTCGTGATAATTATTTTCAGTACCAAAGGAAAAAGTTCAATCCGAATCTCTTATAAATAATACACCATCACGTCTTTTTCCATTATCTAAAAACAATATGTTTATTGGCGACCGTGGTGTATGCTACAGATAAGATCCGAAGCTTTGACGGTGCAACTTATGGAATAGACGTTTGTTTGTTATCATCAGAGTGATCTTCCCAGATGTCTTAGGAGTCCGATATATTAAATGACAAATGTACTGCATTGCCTTGGTAGAAATAGAAGTAGAAGACAATTTATGTTTTATAATTGCATAGTGAGTCTTACAAATGAGTTAGACATGTGACAAAACTGACGTTCTTTGTCTGTAAAAAATGTAAGTTTCCAAACCGCTTGAGGGGTGCAGATGAAAGTAACCCTCTTTTATTTTTTTAGGACGTGAGGCAAATTCAAACCCATTTCTCTTTTACATGACGACTCAGTGGTTTTGAATGAGAAACTCGATGCTGCATAACCGAAGAGATAAAAGAGGCAGCTGAGGAAGACAATTTAAGAAACAGCTATCTGCTTCCAGTTCGTTCCCTGATGAAAAATTACATTAATGAACTTTACGGAAACGGTACTGATAGAAACTAGTTTTATCATAATTAAGATTTTAATTTAAGATGTAATTGAGACCCTTTTTAATAAACATATTTGCCTGGCTCTTTGAGTAGAAAGGGCTTATAATTAGTTTATATTACAGTAATCGGTATAGAAATTGCAATAGTAATTTCAAACTGCGAACAATTTTGTGAAATTACTATTAGCTACTCAGTTCACGATTTGGATGATGCCTTTTTACAGTCTGCTTTTACTGTAATGATTCTTCTTCTATGATATACTTACATTGTAGTTATAGCCTATTCCTAATGACATCATGCATAATGCATTAGGTTTAGACTTTAATCTTTCTGAGTTATGTCCTAACATATTTTTATGTCCTAAATTTTATTTTGACTGTTACACTTTTACTACGTCATACTACTTTTGACCAATGAAACGGTACGGAAGGTCGTGTTTCAAACCAATCATGGCTGTTTATCGCTATAATTTTATCACTTCCCTAGCATTTGTTTGTTTTTATCATTTCCCTAGCATTTGTTTCTTTGTTTGCCAACATTTAAAAATGCAAATTCTTTACGGTACTATAAAATATGCTTTGCGATCGTCATTTGTTTCCACATAGATAGTCAACTGAAAACTGCAGCTCTGTTCAAACGCTTTAATGAAGCTAACATTAGTGAAATGTAATTTTAGTAAGTTAATTAATACCTATTTTATTGTATTAGAGACTTCATTTCTTCTAATGCTTTCTTTTGTTTTTATCACTTCCCTATCATTTGTTTCTTTGTTTGCCAACATTTCAAACTGCAAATTCTTTATGGCACTGTAAAACATGCTTTGCGATCATCATTTGTTTACCGCATATGTAGTTCAAAAGTTTTGGTGACGCTAACATTAATGAAATAGAATTTTAGTAAGTTATTTAATATTTTATTGTATTTATTCTAATCTCTATACACTTTCTTCAAACTGTGTAATGGTCAATTAAATCTCACTCAAGTTTTCATTTTTTCTAGATGAATCAAAATCTCTAATGAGATTATTGTTGATAATTATCGATAGCACAATAAATTATAACTGATAAAGTAGTTCTGGCCGCGATATACGCCCAGTTTCCACATCGCATGAAAATTTCCGTGGTGGTTTAAAGTCCAGACTAATGCATAGTCTATAGGCTATATTTATTCGTCGTCAATGTCATATCCTGTGTCCCAAGTGGTATTGCTTGCTCTCCACTATGGGTGCCCCGCCTTATTCTCGTCTAGTTGTTGAATAGAGAAACAAAATCAGATAATATGTAGTTAGGCCAACGCCCAACTCGGGCTATTAAATTAAAATAAAGCAAAATACAAGTTATGATATACTAATGGAACGAAATAACACAAACGGGAACACACGGAGAAAGAAATAAGAACAGATGAAAGAAATAACAATAGAGGAAACGCCAGATCAAAAAATAAAAGTGCAGGACGAAATTATCTATGGACGAAAGCAAAAAGAGCAAAAAGAAAGAAAAGAATAAAGACAAAACGAAATGCAGAGTTAAAGAAAGATTACATGGAGAAGGAAAAGATGGCGAATAATTAAAGGAGCGAGTAACTATTTATTTATTTATTTATGTATTTATTTATTTATTTATGTATTTATTTATTTATTTATGTATTTATTTATTTATTTATTTATTTATTTATGTATTTATTTATTTATGTATGTATTTATTTATTTATCTATTTATTTATTTATGTATTTATTTATTTATGTATTTATTTATTTATGTATTTATTTATTTATTTATGTATTTATTTATGTATTTATTTATTTATTTATTTATGTATTTATTTATGTATTTATTTATTTATGTATTTATTTATTTATTTATTTATGTATTTATTTATTTATGTATTTATTTATGTATTTATTTATTTATTTATTTATGTATTTATTTATGTATTTATTTATTTATGTATTTATTTATTTATGTATGTATTTATGTATTTATTTATTTATTTATTTATTTATGTATTTATTTATTTATTTATGTATTTATTTATTTATGTATTTATTTATTTATGTATTTATTTATTTATTTATTTATTTATTTATTTATTTATTTATTTATTCATTTACCCATTAGTGGCAGTTTAAGTGATTTATTAGTTAACTTATGTCGGTTGATTGGTTTGTCTCAACTGGTCTGATCTGATCTAGTTCCTTGGTTGATTGCGTTTGGTATGGTTCGTTGCAGAGGTCTGCATCGGACGTTTTCGCTCGAGCGCCAAGTAGTTCATAGCATAATCCGATAGGTAGCGCATATGCATGATGGGTAAAATTGTGACGAGCGATAAATCCTCGAACGGTATAAGCCGAGCGTTACAGTGATGAACTGTGTAGCAACATCATAGATGTTTATCATTTCAAAACTTTGCAGTGTTTAACTAACCTCCCCATAGTACAACTACAAAACTTGCTTTAAAATGTAATATAAATGTTGTAGGTAAATGCTTTTTTTTTCCCCCATACAGGAGTTATTTTTTTTTTTGCCACATCTGATAGATTTTATTGGATGTAAATGTAATTATTATGAACGGAGAACACAATCACGATAATGCAAGAACTGTATCGAGTTTTCTAATAATAATAATAATAATAATAATAATAATAATAATAATAATAATAATGATAATAATAATAATGATAATAATAATAATTAGTGTATCAATCTTTGCGTCTGTAACAGTTGTGCAGCATGATTATTCGTTTTATTATATTATCTCTGTACTAATATTGTTATTAATCTACTGCTATATCAATAATATTTTGTAAAACGTTTCTACATTGTCGCAGTATATAGGCGGAACACTATGTATGGACCTATCATATTATATATGTGGTAAATCAAATATTGAATAATTATTAATTAGCAATAATAACTGTATATCGAAGTTTTTCATACTATTTTATTTATAACTTCATGTTCCTGTTTTGGTACGTTCCATTGACTGTTCCATTAAACGTTTGTCATAAACGCAGAAAATAAAGACTTATTTTTACCTTGTGAGCAAAACATATGTGTATCTTATCTGTCGCCTTCCATACAAGATAAGACATGTCGGTGAGATGACCTTGTACTGTGCTTCTATTTATTACGAGCGTATCACGACCGATCGTATCTCACTCGAGGGTGCGACACTCGACCGAGTTCAAGCGAGCGATTTAACTCCAATACAGCATTCTGGTTCGTTGGTTGCTTGGGTTTAATGTAGTGTAGTCTCATATGGTATAATTGGATATTTATTGGTCATTTATGGTATGTATTGAAACAATTAGAAATATAATTCGACCTGGTTGGCCGAATTTGGGTTGGTTTGGTTCGGTTGGATTGACTGGTTGGCTTGGTTGAATTGGCTGGTTAGGATGGGTTTGTTTTTTGGTTTCTTTGGCTGCCTGGCTGGGTTGGTTAGTTTTGGTTTAATTTGTGTTGGTTTGGTTTGTTGGGTCCATGCATGAGATGAATTAATTGATTCAGTAGCATAAGACTGACATGAAAGAAAAATCGACTGTGAGTGAGTTAAAAAATTGAAGAAATTAAATTGAGATAGAAGTACTTAATGAACTAAAGTATGAATTAATCGACTAATTAATGTAAAACGGGGTGAGAATAATAATATATAAGAACACTTTCTGTCGAGACTTAAGACCCCACAGTAATCGCATAATGAGTAAGTTCATTACCGTTGTAAATCTCTGGAAAGCAAAAGCTTCCGGATGTCCGGAACAATCTCGGCGTCATACTGCTTTGATGACGTTTCCAAGTTTCCATTAAGCAAACTGGGTCAGCGTGTTAGCAAACCGTCTAGCGCCTCTACGTTACGTCATTAATTGCCAGACGAAACTAATCTAGCATATTGTGACACCAAATATTACCAGAAACTTTCTTTTGATGTTATATTCAGGAGAACTTCACCGTCAGGTAAAGTTTACAGGCCATCCCATCATCTACAGCTGCGGTCCCAAAGCATGGCTATCGATTTAGGAAATGGAAAGAAAGCAAGGGGAGACCTAAGTGGAAGTTTATACCAGAAGGAAGGAGTGAAAATGATATCCCTAGCGAGCAAGCGCAAGTTAGAGCGATGCAATTAGCAGAGACGTGTAGACCAGATTTCCCATTCGCACGTTTCTCTACCTTTCCTGTTGGTGAAGGAATTGCAGCAACTCACTAATGTCATGTTTCACTGCATCATCAGAAGGAAATTAAACTTTCTGTTAGTTTTAAAAATCTTAAAATTAAATAATTTATTAATGTCACTACAAGCTGTGGAGAGCAATGATTTTTATCGTTTTTATGGAGACGTCTGTTATGTATATTATGCTCTGTTCATTTCTTGTAATTGAAATATTGCTTTCTGCATGTAATTTCCTGTTTTGTCAACACCTGAATATCTGCAAACAACAGTCTATTGATTTTTGTCGGCAAACGTATTTGCCTGTTCATTAGGAGCTGCCCTCAGATGTGGGTTCGACCTAAGTTTGGACTAATTACCTGGTTATGTTTTCTCCAACCGTAAGGCGAACGTCGGGTAATCCATGGCGAATTCTTGGTCTGATCTCGCTAAATACCATCTCGCTATCAACAATTCTATCGACGCCAAATAGCCTATACTTTGTTCCATAATGTCTGACAGGAGAAGTAGGGGAGAATTAGGTATTCATTCATTCATTTATTTTATTCCATAGATCTTACATGAGCAATGAAGCTTTAAGATGTGGAACAAGTCAACATTTTACAATATTACAATTACAATTTTTACAAATTTTTATAGTTTTACAATTTAGTAATTTTCTACAATTTTTACAATTTTGTGCAATTTTTTACATTTTTTTTATTTTATTTTATTTTATTTTTACATTTTGGCGAGATGTAGTGAGATGAGATGAGGTCCGAGGATTCGCCAAAATATTACACGGCTTTCTAAATTCTGAATAAGTAACTTTATGACTATTTGGTACATTCATTTCTACTTTTTGTTTTCTATTTGATAAGTACGATGTAAACCAACCCAACATCTCATCTTTAATACCATAAAACTAGTATCGGACATCGGGTAATATCAGACAGTGATATTTCTTTCATCTACCACCAGATGGTAGTATCTAAGTGACATGGTTACGTTTCTGTATGCGACATCTGAACACTGCTCCTACCATCTGGTGGTAGATGAAAGAAACACCACTGTCCTATATTACCCGATGCCCGATACTACCCAACTCTCCCCTAAACATTGCCGGCAGAGGAGAAGTATAATATTTGCTATTCAACCAATGACAGAGATCTCATTCCATACTGTCCTGAAGTTGGGCGGGGGTAGAACTCTTCAGACCGCACAACTTCAAGTCAAGCGTGGGATTGGACTCCTGCCATTGGTTGAATAGCAAATATACTTCTCTCTTCCTCTTTCGGCAGTCTTTATATTTCCTGTCAGACATTATGGAAGGAAGTATATTAAGTAGTTGATACGGCACTGTTAAATAACCAATTATATTGATTGTTGTGTAAACACTAATTCTGATATTACTAGGGAATTTCATCTCGGTACAAAATATACTACAGTTCCCTGAAGTCATTGGGTAACTATCTTTACTATTCTTTCAGTCTTCATAGCGTTATGATTTAATAAGACTGGTATACATTTAATTTTTTTTTCTATTCATGAACAAAAATGACTTTATTTAGTTAGTTGAAGTGCCCTGAATCCGAATATTTATTTAGAGTTTCTGTATCACGTCAGGTTTTCTGAAATTTTTAAAATTAAAAAAAGAAAAGGAAAGAAAATTGGCGAAGTTTATATTTTAAAAATATTTTAACGCGATAATCTAACTTACACGTCAGTTTATAATTCAGCAAAACAAGAAAGGAATTAGGTTTGTAAAAAGTGTCCTGTACATAATTCTGAATTTGTATTATAAGCGTTCCTTAACATTTAATAACGAAAACGTGTGCTGCACATAATCTTAATTCTGTATTATAAGCGCTTCTTAACATTTAATAACGAAAACGTGTGCTGCACATAATCTTAAATCTGTATTATAAGCGCTTCTTACCATTTAATAACGAAAACGTGTGCTGCACATAATCTTAAATCTGTATTATAAGCGCTTCTTAACATTTAATAACGAAAACGTGTGCTGCACATAATCTTAATTCTGTATTATAAGCGCTTCTTACCATTTAATAACGAAAACGTGTGCTGCACATAATCTTAAATCTGTATTATAAGCGCTTCTTAACATTTAATAACGAAAACGTGTGCTGCACATAATCTTAATTCTGTATTATAAGCGCTTCTTACCATTTAATAACGAAAACGTGTGCTGCACATAATCTTAAATCTGTATTATAAGCGCTTCTTAACCCAATAAAATAACTGTATTTATGTTTAATACAGTTTTATTATTATTATTATTATTATTATTATTATTATTATTATCATTATTACTGGAACTATTATTTATAATTGCAATAATGTTTTCGATAATTATGGAGTGTAGTTGAGGTGTCTAAAAGTTGGCTGATGGTCTAATTATCTGAAGTCCAGTTATAATGTACATAAAATATAATGTGTGTTTTTTGTTGGCATCATTATGGCATTAATAAGTTTTTTTTTTACCATTTCAACGTACTCAACGTACCTATAAACTTGCTAGGATGCTGTACGTGTTAGGAAGAGAGTGAGATAGAGATTCTACACCTCACTCTTTCTTCTAACGGAGGCATCTTGCGCCATCAGCGTACTAGCCAAGACCCGTAAGACCAATGCATTTTTCTTAAACTGGAATAGGCCTACTCTATAGTACAGCACAAAGGCTTAGTATCAGTATTTAATACTGTATAAGACAGAAATATTTATGAAGCGTTGTTGAATGTCATGAATTCACCTATAGAATAGAAGGCGTCAGAAATTAGATATTTCTTTAATTAGGCTCTAAATAATCATATGTTTTGAGTTTTATTTTTTATATCCATAGGGAGGCTATTAAAAATGTTTACTGCCATATAACGCACTCCTTTTTGGTAGCATGATAGACTTGCCGATAGAGTATGAAAGTCACTTTTTGACCCGTATTTATGCTATGAACTGTTGAATTAGTTACAAAGTTTTCACGATTACAAACGAGGAATTTTATTCTTGAAGAAATATAGTGACAAGCCAATGTGATGGCGAACTACAGCCAATAAGTATGATGTATGAATAAATATAAATATGAATATATAGGCAAATTGGTTGCAGACTAGTGTAATATACTTTAGTTTGTGTTTAGAATTTGTCTGTATCCATATGATACAAACGTTATTAGAAACTCCATATATGACACTACATTCTGTTGCGGATATTAAAACGTGATTCGTATTTAACACATCGCTCGCTACGCCTCCATTGTTCAGCTCTGGCGTAGCTTCCGGCTTCATACGGAGGAATTGTGGAAGTGTGTGACAGAGAGGCTTTCAGACAGAAGAAAATACGATACTTGGTGTTATAAAAGAAAGTTATAAAAGAAGCAGCTTTCTTCTTGAAACGTATTCTTGATCCCTTGGGCCTTTTCGCTCTTCTGACGTCGTTAGGTTTGATTTATAACAAGTTTAATCAGTTTTTGCCGACGACGTCAGATATGGCCAGCCAAGAACGTTATCTTTGTTTGTGTGACGCAGAAAAGAATCTCATTTTTGGGATTGCAACTAGACTAGATGGAGAGAAAGAATCTCAACAATCCATTCGTAGCGCGCTTTATTGCATCACCGTAATTCATTTTAAGTACTGTAGCCTTCATTCTGTTCTCACTCTTGTAAGAATTTTGATCCACTGAACTTTGAAAATTCATGTGCATTTGGTCAAAATAGCGGAAGATTACCGCTTAATAAGCTGTACAGATACGGGATATGAAAAGGGGAAGAATTGCATTGCCCTACTGGAAATGAAATCCGATTCAGCTATACTTTTAAGTAGAAACACTAGAACTAGCAATAGAGATGGACTGTTCATTATACCGTCAGTAGAAATCCCTTTCTCATAATTGGAAAATTAATATTTATATAAATATTAATTTTTTTAGGAATTTAGATTACGTTATACAGAGAGATAATTCTCTGCCAATAACAGTAATTTAAAACTGAAATCTAAATTATTCTTAACGGTTGTCTCGTTTCCAAAGCCATTAAACTTTGCTAGCCTTGTAATATCAAATACCTTACTATAATAGTACCGGACAGCTGTATACTAGCAGCATTGACGTGAGTGTGAAATATCGCGGACCTGACATCTAGCGGAGCGGGATGGAATTACGTCCACATATACAAATATTAATATAGCGGGATTCGGACTATTGTTTAAAACGTGAGTTAATAATGTGGAATAATATATGAAACACTTATGAAACGTTGAATAATATTTAATGTAAAATTAGTATCTTATACCAAAGTTTCATAGGCCCTATTATGAGAAATATTGTATATTTCATATTACTTTCCGTAATTAATTGTTACATATTTTCTCTTTGCTTTAGTGAGACAAAATCAATTCTGACATTAATAATGAATTGACAATAATGCTTTATATACGCATTGCTGACAACTGCAAAGATAAAATTGATAGTAATCTGATGCTTGTAATAATATTAGTAAAGGCATGTGGGCAACAATAAAAGTTAATTTGATAAAACCTTAAAATTTCCATTACATTTTAACTTCTATTCATTTATTAGGTCTAAATAAAAAAGACGAAGGAATTAGGCCTACTAAAGAATGTTGTTGACTCACGTTTTATGATCCCTCGGAAATCGAAAGTACGATTTGGAGCAATTTGTAATGCTGTAATTTTGTAGCAATTATAAACAGAACATATACGCACGATTACAGCTTGTTTCGCGAGTATCGCTACACCGCCGCCTAGGTAGCAGCACCAGCGTCGTTCGCGCGCAGAACTGTTATTATAGCTGTCCGGTATTATTATAGTAAGGTATTTGACATTAGTTATGCCACTTCTTTGCTACAAATAGAACTTCATTTTAATGCCAACATGTTCCTTCTGACTGACCTAATAACTCTGTAGAAAGCTCAAGATTTCTTAGGAAAAATTACTTGTGATTTCAAACAAAATATTTACACGTGTGTACCTTCCTAAATAGAAATTCTTCTGCAGCTCGGCCAACGTAGGCTCAACCTTGTCAATAATTCATACTCAATAGAGTACTGCAAGCCAATTTTGCAGTAAGCATACCAACAATGAAAAATTGACGAGGGCACTCTTATCCGACCACGCACACTTACCCTCCGTTACCTTAGGTAATTACTAACTTGTATACGTAATCGTTTTGTAATAATATATTTGTCATGTTATGAATCCTGCGAGGAGCAAAACTTTGAATTATCGAAACTTTTCTTTAGAAAATGACTTGATTCGTGCATTGCAGTTAAGTTGAAACATCCGTTACACAATGGATCAGGAAATTGTCTCAGACTTCTTCCGTATTCAAAACATCCTGCATAGTAAAGTCTTGATATTCCCGCAGGGAAGGCATCAATTGAGGTCAGATTTAGAGATGCAAGTAGTCTAGAGAATGAAATGTTCACGAGATAAGAACGAAAACGTGAAAAGAATTTCCTAATGTGATACCATTAAGTACCTTCTATTTGGTTTTATTACTTAGCATTTATTGAATAGCTTTTGTAATATAAGAGAGACTGTTCAGAGTCTGTGAAATACGAGATTACGGAGAAATTGTGAAGAGGAGAGACAGGGAAGGAAACTGTCACTGATTATCTGAAAGTATCTCTAGTTTATTACATAATACCCTAACACATGTTTCTCATTTTATGTAACAGTTTACTAATGAATTGAAATATTTGCTATTAAGTCGCACATACATTTCCACTTACATATATAATATAATGTAATATAATATAATATAATATAATATAATATAATATAATCTATATTCTATATATAATTTAAACTGGTAATGGAAATTACGGGAAAACGGCTGAACAGATTTTAATGATTGACCCCTCTTCTTCATGCCTGGCATCCAAAGTTTTCGGAAAAGTAGTAGTTTTCAGTGAAATGTCAATTTCCCTACATAATTTTCCTATTTTCCAAAATCCATTTTTCTTCAGTTTTGAGAACTAATTTTATTGAATCACGGCCGACTTGATTGAATTTCAGAACAAAACACACACTACAATAAACAATAGGCTATTACACGAAGGCCATGACCTGCAGGATTGCCGACATATTTACAGCTCAATTCAATTTGTTATTAAAAACTGATTCTGCAGTGTATAATTTTCTGAGTACAGCTGTGTATTGGATATTCAAATCTACGAAACTTGAGGTGGTTTGATGACATTATTACCATTAGAAATTAAATATTATTATAGTTAATATCATGATGCATGTATTTTTCATTAATTGTACATAATATTGATGCTATATTGATGACATAAAAGTGAAACGTTTTGAGGTTATGTAAGTAAATGTAGAGAATATCTTAATTTAGATCTTCATTTCTATAATTTACTGAGTGGCTGCTATATATACTACAAAACTTAAGTAAGATAATAATATTGTTATTAAAAAATCAAATATTTTTATACTTATTAACCCAGTGGGGTTGGGTCTTTTTCATATACTTAATAGCGGTGTAGTGTAGATATTGATATGTGTCATTGTCTTCAGTATTGGCTCAAAAGAGCGCAAAAATTACAGTTCCTAAGGAAAGATAAAAAGGTATTACTTACTGATAAAATACGAGGCCTAGAAAATTTTGTAGTCTCCAGATCATTTCAGCAAGATCTCTTAGTAGGATAAAATGATTTTACGCTCTACATTTCAAGTTCTACATGCAGTAGCTATACGAAAATGCTATTGTTCGAAAGCTTAGCAAACCTGACATTTTTTTAACTTTTGCCTACAATTCACAATGACCTGAAATAGCTACTGCTATCGTCCTGACATTGATACTCGCGTTTTCCCGTTGAAACTCAAAAACCGAAGTTGTATAGGTTCAAGAAAAAGTATTTGGCCTAAAAAAATCCATTCAGAGGGAGTATGTTTCATTATTATGGAAGCAAATAACTATCAAAAAGACAAGTATCCTTCATTGAAAATAAATCTGAAAAATGTTTATTTGAACGTCTAACGAACTTAGTTTGCAGCAGCATTTGCTGCACAGGCCACTAGTATAATATAATATAATATAATATAATATAATATAATATAATACAACACAATATAATACGTCGGCAATTAAAAAACCAATATAAAGTTTATCAGACTCACACCGATTACATTTTCCCCACACTCTTTTGTAAAGTGACAATATTCTCAATTGAGGCGGTTAGAAGCAAAGGGGTGTAAGTGACATTCTTAAAAAAATTATGTGAGTGCATCAAGGGCAAACAAAAGCATTTAAAATTTCAGTGGTAAAGGGGTATATCAAAACTTGTTACTTTAATTCAAATATTCTTGATCCTTGTCTTTCAGATCAATGAAGAAACATTGCCAAATGCTCCATATTTCGCTGCCTGTATCACAGTTGGCAGAACTGGCTTACGACGACCGCAGATCTGAGTTCAAATCTCGACAATGGCGGAGTTTTATTTTAATAGACATAGTTAAAATTGTGGTGTTTTTCACGACGTTCTTATGATTTTTTACACTCTCTCCACAATGCCCCTTTCATTATCATCTCCGTCTCGAAAAATAGAACACCACTTGAGTTTGCGTGACGCCGAATCGATCAATCGCCATGGGGGTTGTTCCTTACTGTTTTTCCAGAGACTGGTAGATGGAAATGGTGGTGGATTCTAAACGAGTTATACATCTGTCAAAGAGGAACCCTAGACCCAGATGTACAATCTTGCCTGACGGATACATGACTCTATATAGATCAGTGTGGCACGGCAAACTACCATCAGAGACGTGGTAAATGGACTTGATATCTTCAGAGGAATTCGTGGTGTGGCGGATCGTGAAGTCGCTTTTCCACAATTAACACCCAACTCATTCCATTACGGGTGCAAAAAAGCCTACTGTCACTCAAATGCGTAGGGATGCTTCATGTCCCGCTCGCTATATACCACTTTAACCCACTAAACCATACCTGCACAAACAGCGCTCAACGAGAGCGCGCGCTCCTTCGGAGAGGAAGATACGTCAGAATGACATAGTCTTGCAATGGGTAGAGGAGAGGGAAACGACCACTCAGCTATCTAGTGGAGTGCAGTGTGTAGGCCTATTCTCAGTAACTGTTTCACGTTGCTTACCTACTGCTACAATACAGTATGGAGGAATCTAAAAGACGGAACATAACATTTAACGATTTACAGCTCAAACTTATTGATCTCAAATGTGACTTAAGGGCTAAAGATCGTTTGAATAATACTACTAGCCTGGTTGAGTTTTACAAGACTAAACATTAGCAATAATATCCACGACTACATAGGCTGGCTGTAAAAATGATCGCTATGTTTGGCTCAACATTTATATTTGTGAGCAACTGTTTTCTATAATCAACTTTAATAAAATCAGGCATCGAACATCTGTAACTGATGTTTCATTACTATCAGTAGGCTACTGTTCCTTTCAGCTGCCAACAGCATAAAACCTCGTTTTGATGTACTGATAAATAAAAATATAACAAAATGATATTGTACATTTAAGTAGCTATAGAATTTCTATTATTTCTGTAAAATAAATATTTCTTTATTAATTAATAATAGTGCAAGATAGTTTCGCAAACACGGAACGGGAATTCATTTCATAAACACTCGTAATAGTATTTCCTTTTGTGTATATTTTGTACGAGATCACCCCTTCTTCCGGTCCACCCTATACAGAGCGCAGCTAATATCTGCATTCCGCTCATGAGCTGTGAGCCGGCTCGGAGAGCGGAGACCTTGTGCAGGTCTGCACTAAACGATATAAGCTGACGCGAGAGAGGAAGCCACAACAATTACGTAAAGCGAAGGAATGCAGCAAGCTATGGAGACAGAAATTAATTCCGTAAGTGGAAATTCTATGACTATAGAAAAAACGGATCTTAGAGGAGGCGGTCATGATTAATTCGGTAAGCATGCATTCAACTCAATGGTTATTTTAACTGTGCAATGGAAAATGTGTTAATTACTCTCATTATTATACATGTCCCATGTATTAAATTGAAATTTCGAAATAGCCTAAGCAGTCCTTTACGAATTCCTGTAAGTTATGTTGGACGAAGAACATATGAGATTGGCTGATGTCAACATCTTCGTCCTATGTTGTGAAAAGCGTTACAGTAGAAAACACTTTGCAGTTTCTACGAGGCCCCCTCTTGTTTAATTACTTTGCGCTATCTAGCGTAAAATTGGAAAATGTGTGGTTTCCTTCCATGTGGGAAGTAAAAGGATATCAGATACCACGCGCTCATTGATCGTGAGGAACTGAGAAAGAAATTCAAAACTCTTGGTCAAAATAATGGGGAATGGTTCACATGTGCTACAGTTCATCTCAGACAAGTACCTTATAGTAAAACAGATTTAGATTTTTCATATCCAAGCGTTATGAATATTTATCTTGCAAAAATTCTATTTTAAATTCAGCATTGAAATATGTGTTGGGAAAATATTTTTACACGGCAAATTATGTTTAGAGAAGGTAATATTACAGAGATTTGCTAGTTTAATTACCTTTTTTGTTATCTATTTCTTATAATAAATTATATATTTTCATAATCCGCTTTATGAGGTCTTACAAAGAATTCTGATTATCTGACCAAACAGGAGAACGCGAATTCGATTATGCGCACTGTTCAAAACATACAGAGGTGAGCCTGCCTGGAGAGAAATAAAAAATAGGTTGCAGCCGCCAAATTACTCTTCAAGGAACGACCACTCATATAAATTGAGGGAAAGAAGGCAGAGGACGGACACTGGAAAGTTTTCTTTTCTCAATCGTACTATCAGGGACTGGAATGTTTTAACTGCAGACTTACTAAAGGCTTTACCAATAACCAAAAATGTATTTAAAAATAGGCTTAAGGACTTCACTAATAGACGATAATTATACACAGTATCTAAAGGGTGTAAATGATATTTTGCTGTTGAAGTGTTGTATCAGTGAAGAATTATGTTGTGTCAATGAAGTGTGTTGTGTAAGTGAAACGTGTTCCTGTCAGGGAAGCTTTATAGTTTATAGTGGCAGTGCAAAGTATTTGAACAGTGAAATGTTTTTGAAGTGTTAGTGAAATCAGGATAGAATCAGTTAAATGTGTCGTAGTTCCAGTGCAGTGAGTGAGTTGACAGCGAAATGAGTGTGCTGTTGAAAGGTACTTGTCCAGATATGAACTTATCATACTCGTGGGTTTTAGTTCGAACTTAGGTTTAAGATACAAATTAGATTTATTTCAAATGTTATTTTAAGTGATTGTTTCATTTAATTTAGTATATTCCCTGTTGTTGTTGTTATTATTATTATTATTATTATTATTATTATTGTTAGTATTAATTATTAATATTATTATTAATTGTATTTTTAATTAATAAGTTTATTACTGTCATTATTGAGTGTAATTAGTTACCACTGCCACCGGGTATATACCCATTGCAGTGTGAATAAATACATACACATATAAAGAGTTTCTTCGTCTTCCCAATTTACCAGAGAAGGTCATTTATTTGGGGACGTAACAAGAAAACTGCTTTGAGACCTTTATAAATTATTCAAAATAGAGCTATAAGAAATCTATTAGGTTTTCATTATTTGACTACAATTAAATATCTCTGTCAGTTTTCTTTCATTCTACCAGTTGAATTAATTATCAAATTAGGTGTTGCTATTTTCATGTACAAAATTGTTAACAATGTAATACGTAGCAATATTATATTTTAGTATAATAATGATATTCATGCTTATTCCACAAGACAAAAAGGTTTTTTTCTGGGCATGGCTCGGTAAGCTATGGTACAAAAGGGATTAAGCAGTTTTAATAACAACTTTTAACCAACTTCCTTTAGAATACAAAGTTTAACCGAATTTCCGGTGCCTGAAGAATTGTTTAAGGAAACGTTTTGGGAAGAATATTTATTTTAATTCTCGGTTGATTTATTTATTTGACGGTTTCATACTTTTCTTTCTTTCTCCCCGAAACTTTATGTTACCTTACTGTTTGTTCTTATTTACTTTCTTTCTTTGATTCTTTGTGATGCAGTATATTTTTCACAGACTGTAGTTTCATGACTCCTTAAATTGTATTGTACGACATATGTATGTGTTCTTGTATAGCCCCTAAATGTTAGATATACTCATTAGGGCATACTCAACAAATTAAAAAAAAAATCGATTTAAATATTCGCCACTATGCATAAGATGATGTGTGACACACGATGTTTTTGTTATAGCCTATTTCATTATCACTAATTACCTTAATAAAAGTTAATTATTATGTGTATATTTTGCTATGAATTGGTATTTATTTGCTCAATATGAACAAAATATGAAACGTAATTTCATCACTTCTCCTTCTCTTCGAAATCTTGAACTCTTCTATTCCTTCGTACCTGTCGTCTCGCTTCACTTACCTTTCTTTTCACCACAATCTGAACACACGCTCTCGCCATGAAACAATACTAACAATACCATCCCATCGCACCTCCTCATACTCATCCTCTTTCACAATAGCCCTGCGAAGACTCTGGAATTCGTTACCTGCTAGCATCAGGGACTGTCGAAATAAAATTGAATTCAAACGCAAACTTACTAGGCACTTGGTCAGTAATTGAGACTCGTTCAGACATGGTTTCTTGTAAATAGTTCTCTTAATCTATCACGAAATATTTCAATATCCGGTAATTTCATCACTATAGAATTTTGTTATTGTAGGTTTAATTTGTAATTCAGTAAATACAAAAATATTCTTTGTTCTTAACTTCGATGATAAAATGTCTAGCTTTCATTAATCAGGTAATCTTGTCGTACTTTAATTTGTATTGTAATTGTAATTGTAAATTTAATATTAATTGTAATTTTATTGTTCATATTATAGTTGTAATCCCCTGGTAGAGGGGCAGAGAAGGCCTGACGGCCTTATCTCTACCAGGTTAAATAAATAAATACTACTACTACTACATTATTATACACAGAGAGACAATATATAAGAAATCACTTTTTGGTATGTCAAACATTTTGAGAACCGCATTTTCGTAAGAATCTTAAAATATTTTTCAGAAGTAACACAATTCTTGTGATGTACTCTTTGTATAATAACAAAATACGAAGCCGTTCGATAGACAGTCAGTGTTCCTCGGCAGGAAAGTGATAGTGTCCGGCTTGAGCCGCATAACTCTGTGCATTGTGTTTGCTACAGGCCGGAATGTTCAGCTGAGCGGCAAGTAATAGGAATGTCAATCGCGGGACTGTGTTGCTGACAGCTATAACTGAACTGCAAATACATTGTCACCATGGTATGATTTATGTACCCAGTTCCTGTCTTGTGACGAAGCTGTCACGTGTAAGAAAATGCAGATTGTCGATTATCGCGCCATTGTCCGATTTGTATGTCGATATAAAAATTTGGATATTCAAGTGTTACCAAAGACAAATTGTATAGGAGTGTAGGTTAATACTTTATAAGTTATAAATACAAATCCTTGCACAAAAATGTCTTGTACTTCAAAAACGCGCCGCTAACACAACCCTAGAGCATCAAAAACCGAAACCCTAGAGTAACAAACCCACGCCGCTAACCCAAACCAAGAGCGTGAAAAACGCGACGTTAACCCAACCCGAACCCTAGAGCGTCAAAAAAAGGCCGCAAACACAAACATAGAACATCAAAAACGCGCCGCTAACACAAACCTAGAGCGTCAAAGAATTCTCAAAGTTGGGTTCGCTTTGGAAGCAGTAGAGTTGGGTTAAAAAAGGTAAAAATTCGCGGAAATGTTCAAAAATTTAAATGATATCCTTAATTTACAAAAATTTTTTAAATTTCTCAAAATTCGCAAAAAATTTTTCAAAAATAAAAATTTGCAGAAACTTGCCGCTAAACCAACACTCGAGCGTCAAAAACGCGCTGCTAACCCAGCCCTAGAGCGTCAAAAACACACCGACGACCTAAAAATAGAGCGTCAAAAACGCTCCGCTAACCAAAACCTAGAGCGTCAAATTCGCGCTGCTAACCCAAGCATGGAGCGTCAAAAAAGCACATATAACTCAGAAACACGACGCTAACCCAACCATAGAGCGTCAAAAACGCGCCGCTAACAATCACTAGAGAGTCAAAAATGCGCCTCTAAATCAATATTAGAGGGTCAAAAAAGCGTCGCTAACAAACCTAGAGCGTCAAAAACGCGCCCCTATACCAAACGTAGAGCGTCAAAAACACGCCGCAAACACAATCGTACAGTTTCAGAAACGCGCCGCTAAACCAACAGTAGATCGTCATAAACACGCTGATAACTCAACCCTAGAGCGTAAAAAAACGCCGACAACCTAACAATAGAGCGTCCAAAACGCTCCGTTAACCCAAACCTTAGAGCGTCAAAAACGCGTCGGTAACCCAACACTAGAGCGTCAAAAACACGCTGCCAACCCAACCATATAGCGTTAAAAACGCACCCCTAACCCAAGCCTAGAGCATCAAAAACGCGCCGCTAACAAATCTAGGGAAAGTAGGTCACTTGACATCGAATGAAATTAGGTCACTTGGCATACAGGGAAAATAGGTCACTTGCCATCCAGCGAAAGTAGGTCACTTGCCATCCAGTGAAAGTAGGTTACTTGCCATCGAGCGAAAGTAGGTTACTTGCCATCGAGCGAAATTAGGTCACTTGCCATCGAGCGAAATTAGGTCACTTGTCATACAGCGAAAATAGATCACTTGCCAACCAGTGAAAGTAGGTCACTTGCCATCCAGCGAAAGTAGGTTACTTGCCATCCAGCGAAAGTAGGTTACTTGCCATCGAGCGAAATTAGGTCACTTGTCATATAGCGAAAATAGATCACTTGCCAACCAGTGAAAGTAGGTCACTTGCCATCCAGCGAAAGTAGGTTACTTGCCATCCAGCGAAAGTAGGTTACTTGCCATCGAGCGAAATTAGGTCACTTGTCATACAGCGAAAATAGATCACTTGCCAACCAGTGAAAGTAGGGCTCTTGCTACCGCGGCGCCATTGGATCCTCTTTTGTATAATACTAGTACTTCATGTGATACCTGTCGTTCGTAACAGGCAATGAATAATCTGTTCCAGTTGATTCTGTTCCTTGTGACTGACGTGCCGTGCAGGTGCCGATCTATTTGTTTGCAGTCGACAGGCGATCATTTTAATGAATCTCTTTTCCGAGAAAGCTTGCGCATCAATCAAATAACACACATGCATGTGATAGCAAACATTAATAACCAAGTATTCACATATATCCATCCCCATGATGAACATCTGTCGTTTCTATTGACAGGTGAATGTAGTGCTTGCAAACTGACGTCCGCGAATTTTATTTACCGTAAAGACGAAATTGGGAGACTTTATTTTATGAAGTTAAAAATTCCGTATTTATATTATTTTCATTTCTGGAAAATTAAGTCAGATATCAGCAGCAGTATCATGAAGGACCAGAACAACATATTCTGCTCCATCTTGAGTTTGAATATGGTCAATCCAATTCCTCGTGGAAGGTCTAAATATTCTGTGTCGGTAGTCTTGGACTGTAATGGGACAGTATCTTCTATTTGTGACACGTTTTTGCAGAGAATGTTTTTTTTTATTTCTCCTAGTACTGTTGTTCTTCTGTTATAAACAAATACCTATCGTGTTCAAAACTAATAAAAACAAACATACAGTAAGTACATGCAGTTATACGTGTTTTTGAAACGAAAAGATGAAGGCTATCAACCTAAGAAATCTATTATCTTTTCAAAAGAGGACATTCACAGATTCTTACTGCAAACGTTACTTGATGATCATCACCAGGCTTCGAGACTTCGGACCCAATAGAGCAGTTCAGTAGGAAATCCGCATAACGGCGTACTGAGTATAGTGGTAAAGCGTACTGTAGAATGAATGCCAACAAATACGCAAAGGAAAACGCTCTGGATTTGAAGGTTCTGACGAATAATTTGGTTTTCATACAAACCTATTTTCAAACTGTGTCTGAAACTGTTACACGGTTAGAAAAGTCAGAGCAAGAGATGCCGGAAGCCCTCAAATTAATTTAGAAAATGACACAGAGAATTAATGAGACATCAAGTACACCGATTACTGAACGTGTAAAATAGAAGTGCAAATCAATTTTATGTAAAAATAAGGGATATGGAACATTGTGTAACATAAACAGCAAATTAGTGGACATAGAGTCACCCGAGAATAAAGGACTGTCTCTTAGAGACTGCAATGATGTTAGGTTTCTTCGTTTTGCTCCTGTTACGTCATGCGACGTAGAGCGCAGCTTTCTACAGTACAAACTGTGTTTGGCAGATAACCGAAAAAGATTTACGTTTGAGACACTGAGAATGTATCTTGTAGTAGGTACATTGCAATTCGGTACTGTAACTGCACTTCCTAAAGACGACCAATAGGATAAATGAAAAAATTAAAATTACTACATGCTTATTTCCACCATTAACACTGTGTATAATTAAACACAAATGCTTATAAAAGACAGGAGAATAAATGCTTTTCACATTCTTTTGACATTATCATTGTGTAATATATATTTACTTTCAGAATGTACATATGTGTGTTTCCCCATACTACCGTACTGTACTCTAAATAGCAACGTTGTTACCTCAACACATCTCTCTCTACCTGCAGCGAGTCAACAACCTATAGTGCATGCACAGTAAACTTATTGTATCGGGTCCAAAGTCTCGAAGCCTGATCATCACCTAACTAGTTGCGTAATAGAAGTATCATTGCTTGAATAGTTGCGTACTGAATGTTTTGTTTTACGTTCGCTCGGAGAAAAACCAGTGGGTGGGGGCTGAAAGCAGAAGACCACACAAGTTGCTGCTGTTTTCTTCGTCCCCCCCCAGAGGTAAACAACCCTATACTGTTTTCGCTGTAAGAAAAATCCTAATGTAAATGTTGTTGTCATAGCCGTGATTGGCTCCCAGTCGAAACATTCACATGACGCAGGAAAATATAGTTCGTATCTGGAAACCACAATCTTGTATTATTTGAAAATAAAACATTAAATTCTATTTGTTAAATACGATGAAACATTTAACTTTACTCATATGTAAAACGCTATGTAAAAGAAAAGCTACTTTTATAATTTGTTATGTACTATGAACGCGGATGAATACCAACAGTAATACCGAGGTAGAATGTTCTTGTAACAAGCTGGCGTCACTTGAGCTCGGTCCACACCTGTGGAGTAACGGTCAGCGCGTCTGGCCGCGAAACCAGGTGGCCCGGGTTCGAATCGCGGTCGGGACAAGTTACCTGGTTGAGGTTTATTCCGGGGTTTTCCCTCAACCCAATATGAGCAAATGCTGGGTAACTTTCGGTGCTGGACCCCGGACTCATTTCGCCGGCATTATCACCTTCATTTCATTCAGACGCTAAATGACCTAGATGTTGATACAGCGTCGTAAAATAACCCAATAAAATAAATAAAATGAATACTTGAGCTCGTAGTTGTTCACGTAAGCACGTGGTACTGAAGTATGGCTTCTGCATCCTCAACTGTCCATTGTGAAGACATAAGACTTTAAATAATTTAATTAGGCCTACTGTAATTATAAAATAAATGTTTTCTAAGCAAACGAATGCATAGTAGTGAGGTTAGGCCTACTTGACCCAGAGGTAAACAACCCTATACTGTTTTCGCTGTAAGAAAAATCCTAATGTAAATATTGCTGTCATACCCGTGATTGGCTCCCAGTCGAAACACTCACATGACGCAGGAAAACATAGTTCGTATCTGGAAACCACAATCTTGTATTATTTCAAAATAAACCATTAAATTCTATTTGTTAAATACGATTAAACATTTAACTTTACTCGTATGTAAAACGCTATGTAAAAGAAAAGCTACTTTTATAATTTGTTATGTACTATGAACGCGGATGAATACCAACAGCAATACCGAGGTAGTCTGTTCTTGTAACAAGCTGGCGTCACGTAAGCACGTGGTACTGAAGTATGGCTTCTGCATCCTCAACTGTCCATTGTCAAGACATAAGACTTAAAATAATTTAATTACTGTAATTATAAAGTAAATGTTTCCTGAGCAAACGAATGCATAGTAGTGAGGTTAGGCCTACTTGACTCGTAACGGGAAATGTTTAACATGGAACAGAATGTACAACAGTGGGCGGGAACACGTACTGAGAATCTATGGCGCCAAACAGCGGCCAATGAAGCCTCACGTCAGTCACGTGCTATTGTATACATTAGGATTTTTCTTACAGCGAAAAGATTATAGTTGCAAGCTCTGTTAACGACTTGGACTGCACGTAGTTTGCATTGTCTGTTTAGTTTTCTTAGTGTACATTAAAATTAGTGAAATAATTGGCGACCATTGGACTCTGTTGAAGAGTGAACAACATAGTGATGACGACAATAATTGTAATGTTCGTACTTCTCCTGTTAGAAGACGTTATTCATTAGAGAGACAAGCTGCACATATTATAAAAAATGTGTACCTATATTTCAGTGAAAGAGAAGGCAAATGTGATTCAAGACTATTCGCGCTTCGGTTGTTTCAAGATCATTAACGAAGAAAATAATTTCTATCAATATAACACTCCTAGAAATAAAACTCAGACTCCATTACAGACTGTTACGAATTCAAGAAACTTTATGATTTCGGACGTGATATAATACGACGCACCATTTCTGAATGTTACAACTATCACATTTCCCCTACATTGGATACATTCAGTGCAAAAAAGAGACAAGGCACAGATTGCGAATTGCTGTATTGGTTAAAAAAATGTATAACTCAATTTTTATAGGTTATGCTATTCTGGAAATAGTGAAATTCACAAATTTACGATATTAACTATATAGAGGAATAAAACTATTATTATATGACTCCAATAAATATATATATATTTTTTTAATTTTAGAAAATAGATCTGAGAGACCCAACCCGTGCAGTTACGTATTCAGGACCCGTTCACTGGCTAGTTAATAATAGTAATAATAATAATAATAATAATAATAATAATAATAATAATAATAATAATAATCTATACTAATAATAAATCTGTAGCCAAAATTGTTCTGGTAATTTTAGATTTTCCAAAAATGATTGGTGTTAACATGTATAATTAACAATCCTGAAACCGAAATTCGCTTTTTTGACATTTTTGTTTGTAAGTCAGTCTGTCTGTCTGTCTGGATGTTTGTTACCTTTTCACACGATAATGGCTGAACCGATTTCGATGAAAATTGGTTTATAAATTAAGTTCGTTGTAACTTAGATTTTAGGCTATATGGCATTCAAAATACATTATTTAAAAGGGGGGTTATAAGGGGGCCTGAATTAAATAAGTCGAAATATTTCGCTTATTATTGATTTTGTGAAAAATGTTATATAACAAATGTTTCTTTAAAAGTGTTTTCCGATAAGTTTTATTCTATTCAAAATTTTGATAGGACTGATATTTAAGGATATACAAGACTTTTAAAATAACAATACAATGCATTTTCACCGCCGCCTCAGATTATATTGTTGTTGTTCCTGCAGTAACTCCTATGTGCAAAATATAAAAAAAAACACACACACACATTTATTCATTCCATGACAATGGTACATAGGAGATCGTGAATTCTTACATTTTCGAAAGAAAGAAATATAATTACATACCACTATATATGCTGTGTCACTATTTAAGTTATTTGAAGGGTTCAGAACCATAGTGGGCTAAGCGCCATTTACTGAAGACGTAGAAAACAATGGTTAAAATTATGTTATTACCATAATTCAATGGAAACATATAGCAACTAATATAAAGTTTATACATTAAAACTAAATGATATGTCAGTCTTCATTAAACTACGGTTGCATGTAATAACATTTAAGAAATTTGTTAAAGGAATTGTCATTGCACCATATGAGTGTCTCTGGACCAAAATGATCGCTTTTTAATTATTTGGATGCAATTTAAATTAAGTAACATATTAAACGATTTATCCTTCTATCAAGCACGAATGTTTCCTGGATCAAATGTCCTATTTTAATTATGTAATTACTTTATATTTATTTCTAACGGGTGCAGCGGAGCGCACGGGTACGGCTAGTGGAGAAATAAAAGTTTCCGATCAGTAGGCAAAGGCGCTACCGGCTCAACTACAACGGTGGCACAGAGACGTTCAATATTGTACTCATGTCTACTCGTATAACTTTACAACGTAACTTATATCTTTCTATTGTACGTCGTTGTTGAGCGCTGGCTTGTGTTTCTCTTTTCGATGTGGACCAGTCATATAATTATATGCTTTCAATTTCACATTTCTGTCGGATAAAATCATTTATAGTTTCATCTCTTCTCAAGTTTTTCACAATAGCTGCTTCGTTGTCATTTTTTAACATTCACCATTTGTTGTATTTTTATTCGCTTCTGCTGTTATTTCATTTCCGTATGTTAATGACGGTCTCATTAAAATTTATAAATTCTAGCTTTTATATTCGTATTAATATATTACTTCACAGAGTAGAGACAAAAAGAATTGCCTTGCCTTGATTTGTTGTTTCATTGGCACATGCTTCGCAGCCTACTGTGCCTGACTTCATATTCTATACTACCTTTCTTTTCTGGTGATTGTCATTATTATTATTATTATTATTATTATTATTATTATTATTATTATTATTATTATTATTTACTTACAAATGGCTTTTAGAGGACTCAGAGGTTCATTGCCACCCTCACATAAACCCGCCATCGGTCCCTATCCCAGTGGCGGCTCGTGATAAAATATTATGTGTGTTCACAATTTTGTGTTCCAAAATCGAAGAGAATTTGAAATCGTACGTTTTTAGCTTAATATGAAATGTCATGATTCCAATGTTTCACCGAAAAGTCAAATGCCGGGTAATATTTTGGCGAATCCTCGGACCTCATCTCATCTCACTACATCTCGCCAAAATGTAAAAAAAAAATTGTACAAAATTGTAAAAATTGTAGAAAATTACTAAATTGTAAAACTAAAAATTTGTAAAAATTGTAATTGTAATATTGTAAAATGTTGACATGTTCCACATCTTAAAGCTTCATTGCTCATGTAAGATCTATGGAATAAAATAAATGAATGAATGAATGAATGAATGAATGAATGAATGAATGAATGAATGAATGAATGAATGAATGAACTGTCGAAAAAACCGTTATATAAATTCAAAACAACATATAATAATAATAATAATAATAATAATAATAATAATAATAATAATAATAATAATGAAACCTAGTCTTTTTATTTCCAATTTTTCCTGGAAAGCCAGTTTACCCAGTTCTTTACTCTTCAAAATTACTTGAACAGAGTTCATTGTTTACGTTTGTTAAACATTAATACATAAAACAATTTACAAAAGCGTGTGTTCAGTAATATATTTTGATTCACAACACACTGATACACTATAGCCTATCCCATTCGCATAGATTGATTACTATAAATACATGCCAGTAAATATTATTCTTAAATAATATACACCACCATACAGATATTTAAATTCATACCACCATCACATTCAGCCAGCACGTCTTTGAAAGCCAAACTATGCTATATGCCGACACTGAAGTATAGTAATTCACAAACTACACTCTCGTAGCAGCACTGTACGCACATCCACACGAAGTAAACGTTCCGACAGTGAGATGCTGACACTTGCAGGCTAAAATACACACTAATTAAATTTTTTCCTCGAGATTAGAGCACGTAAAAGATAGGCATCGATGCACCTGTAGGATAGATTCGCTGTTCACTTAATGCTTTGTGCTCTTGACGAGTCATAAGCGGTCAGCGAAAGACAATTTTCTCCTGCGCATGCGTGAAATTTCTGTAACCTTCTCGAAAAGAGCACGGCTTGTACGTGAACGGATGTTGCCAAGATTACATAAGAAGTTTATGCAAGATGCGGGAAGTTTAAAATACTCGATTCTGATATTATACATCCCCACTACGCCAATATGGTATTAAATAATAAAACTAGTCGTGCATTAATGGAAACAAGGTGTTCACGTGCTCTTGTGCTCTTATTGACGCACCGCCACTGCGGCCTGTCCTAAGGAAGATTAAACCAGTCCTAGCATCACATCACTCTGAGCGTATTCCGAATCTCACCGTTGAGCAATCCGATGGCATCACTGTGTTCCGAATTCCACCGATGACGTCATTGATGCTCCACCGGTGTCGCACCGGTGCCATCAACTTGCAGAGGTGGTGGCAGTCTCCATCAGCCGCCATCAGTGAATCTGATTGGTTCTTGTATAGGGCGGGAATTAGCAGACGAATAACATCGTGCACTGTTGTGTCATGGCGGTGTTTTCTGCTTTAGTTCTGCTGTATTGTTTGTAATGAGCACAAAGTAAAAACAATATGTTAATGGCTTATGAGCGAACATGTCAACGGACCATTTATTACTACTGGTTCAAGAAATAAATTGTTTATGCTCTCTTTTCTTTGAACGAGATGACAGTACGGAAATTTTGCATAATTTTGCTAGCGTAGCACAGACAACAACTTATACAGTCGCCATGACAGTACGGAAATTTTGCAAAATTTTGCTAGCGTAGCACAGACAACAACTTATACAGTCGCCATGACAGCATCGATCCTTCCAGCAGTTTTGTTCCTTATTTCGCTGCAACGTGACGTCATTGATGCCACCGGACCGGTGAGATTCGGAATACGCTGAAAGCCAACGCAGGGGCTTCCTCCATATTTTGTCCGTCACTGCCTTTTAGTTGTCAAGAAATTGAATGCTGAGGTACATTTCGATGGCTTACTTATAGAACCTTGTAATTGAGGGGCGTTTTCACAAAACTCGTTATCTACAAAACTTCCTTTTTTTCAAGATAACTCTTTTCTAAAATACACAACTGTAGATACCGAGTTTTGAAAAATCTCTTTTATTTCAAGATCAGTTTACTGATATACTTAACAACTTTAGCTTAATTCTGATAGCACTATTGGATTCTCCTGACCCAAAAACATAAGGATACTCTAAAACCTCAAAATCGAAAAAAAAAAAAAAAAAAAAAAAATGTAGATAACGAGTTTTGTGAAAACGCACCTCATTGTATTTGTTATTTTATGACGTGAAGAAACATTTTTATACTTACGAGCTTTTATCAGCAGATGCATTTTGAAAATATACACAGATTTCGACATTCCGTAAAAATTGAACTTAGGGATTTTAGAAGTAAGCCGATAATTTATAGTTTCGACAGAAACATTAGGTCACAGAATTCACCATATTTCATGTAAGTAACTTTCTTGACTGATAAATATCTTACCGATCGTTTTTCCTGCAAATCTCAGTCAGAAACATGCTATAAATCTACTGTATAATCTGATATCTTGCTTTAACGAGTACTAAACTCGAGAATGAAGATACTCTTGTGAGTTCTGTCGCCTCTTAGAAGACTGCACTCTCGTACTAATTTTATCACATGAATACAGCGACAAGTATGATAAAAATTAATTAAATGGCGATCTTACTCGTGTTAATTACGTAAGCATGTGTGGCTTACAGCTGTTTCGGTGTTACTTGACACCATCCTCAGAGCCTACTAGATCTCGGCGCTATCTCAACTTCGCTGCCTGTTGTGATGAGCTCTAAGTCCAAGGTAACGCCAACTTATCGTAATAAGTCTGAAACGCATAACACGTTCTGCAGCGCAGAGAATTATCTTGTAAAACAGATACGATGAAAGAGTAATGGAACGGAGAAAAATTCTCTCCGGCGCCGGGATTTGAACCCGGGTTTTCAGCTCTACGTGCTGACGCTTTATCCACTAAGCCACACCGGATTCCACCCCGGCGTCGGAAGAATCGTCTCAGTTTTAAGTTCCAACTCTTGGGTTCCCTCTGGTGGCCGCCCTCTGCACTACGTCATAGATATCTATAAACCTAGGACCGAAGTCCACACATGTGCCGGAGAGAATTTTTCTCCGTTCCATTACTCTTTCATCGTATGATGACGCAGAATATCTGCATGGAAATATCATATGTACTTCGGTACAGTAAAATAATATATATGATATGCGTAAATCACTTCGTGATTTAAGACGGCGCTTATTCCGTCGGATCCCGGCCAACTAGTCACTCATAACGAGTGCACCTCAGCACATATGTGGACTTCAGTCCTACGTTCATAGACATCTGTGACGTAGTGCAGAGGGCGGCCACCAGAGGGAACCCAAGAGTTGGAACTTAAAACTGAGACGATTCTTCCGACGCCGGGGTGGAATCCGGTGTGGCTTAGTGGATAAAGCGTCAGCACGTAGAGCTGAAAACCCGGGTTCAAATCCCGGCGCCGGAGAGAATTTTTCTCCGTTCCATTACTCCTTCATCGTATGATGACGCAGAATATCTGCATGGAAATATTATATGTACTTCGGTACATTATAAAAAATATATATTGTAAAACAGAGACAATTCGGGATGGTAAGGAGGGTACTCTAGTCATGGCCATGTTCCTGATATGGCCACCCCCTATTGTCAGTTAGTTAACCAAAAAGTCCGCTAAATTGCAGCAGCATCCAGTGAAAGGGCATCCTGGTATGTCACTTGATCGTTTTCCATCCAGTCAGGTTGAGCAATATGGCGTCAGTTGCTTTTTTTTGCGGTTTTCATGTGACCTCTTCTTATTTTTCTCTGGTAAGTCTCCTTTGTTTTATGCATGTTTTTCAAAGACTTCTTTCATGAAAACCATAGTACTCCATTCAGTTTTTAATTTTCTGTTGATTGGTGTTGTCGTTGATGGCGTATCTTCTACGAGTTGTTCATAATAAAACGATTTTCGTGAAAGCTTACCTGCTCCTGATATGGCCATATCAAATGCACCATGGCCATATCAAGTTCATTTCACTTTTATTTTTTCACCTGACAAATTTACATGCCTTATAGCTGAGATTATGCAAAAATTTTGTATTTTAAGAAAAACAACTTAATTTTTTTATGGGAAAATCTGTTTTGACTACACTTTTGAATTATAAAAAAGATTATTGAGTGTCATGTTTATTCATTTTATACCAAAATTATTTAATTTTAGCACAACTGCGCTATCAAACTGAAAACAATCACCATTTATAGAACATGGAACAAGGGTGGCCATATCATGTGCACATGTTCCTGATATGGCCATTAGGTAGATTTTTGGAATTTGGGATTTTTTGGACAATTAAAGCTATTTTTATGGGGAAAGGAAATTGTTTTAAGAAAGTCCATTAGACTGAGAACGAGTAAGAAAAAAGTGGTTTACATTTTTTTTTTAAATGGCGGCCATAAAAATTCTCAGACCTTAGCATGGCCATATCAGGGACACCTACCTTATTTCCGCCCCAGGACGCTGGTAACGAGATTCAAGATACTTGAAGACGTTCTCCACTCGCAGAATATAATTAACTTGTGAGGACGAGTAGGGTCTTAGAGAAGTGTCAATTCCATCAGCACCGCAAATTCAATAAAGTGCACGAGCAACGACATTTACTACTTGGGCCTGCGTGAGTCGTGCATACATCCAACCATGACGAGTAGTTGAGTTTCCTGTGAAGAGTACAGATCGAGAGGCGAGACCTGGCATGAGAGCTAAACGAAAAGGAAAAGGATGGGAAAACAGAAACAAAGTTTGATATTATAGGTATCTACCGACTTGGAAGTTCATCTCAGACTGGAACCTTATTTTCCCCTTCGATATCTACTGATGATATAGCTACGGTGTGTGATAAGATCATAGGACAGGTCTTGTCTCCTATACTGTATACAGAATAAAAAGGGATGTTCACTTTAGACATAATTTCGATTATATCATTGTTATAAACGGTTTGATGTAATTTCATAAAAGAAAAACAAATAATATACTTCAGTTATGAGGTACTGTAGCGAAACCTCTTTAATATGGACATTATGGTTCAATAAAAAATTGTCCAATCTAACGAGATGTCCAAGATAGATGGAAGTAGAATTTTTTTAGCGTGCAATGGAAAGTAAATGTTATAAACGATGTTTGATGTAATTTTATAAAAGAAAAACAAATAATAGGCTATACTTCAGTTATGAGGTACTGTAGTGGAACCTCTTTAATATGGATAGTATGGTTCAATAAAAAATTGTCCAATCTAACGAGATGTACAAGATAGATGGAAGTAGAATTTTTTAGCGTTCAATGGAAAGGAAATGTTATAAACGATGTTTGATGTAATTTCATGAAAGAAAAACAAATAATATACTTCAGTTATGAGGTACTGTAGTGGAACCTCTTTAATATGGATACACATGGTTCAATAAAAAATTGTCCAATCTAACGAGATATCCAAGATAGATGTAAGTAGAATTTTTTTAGTGTGCAATGGAAAGGAAATGTTATAAAGGATGTTTGATGTAATTTCATAAAAGAAAAACAAATAATAGACTTCAATTATGAGGTACTGTAGTGGAACCTCTTCAATATGGACACGCATAGTTCAATAAAAAATTGTCCAATCTAACGAGATGTCCAAGATAGATGGAAGTAGAATTTTTTAGCGTTCAATGGAAAGGAAATGTTATAAACGATATTCGATGTAATTTCATAAAAGAAAAACAAATAATATACTTCAGTTATGAGGTACTGTAGTGGAACCTCTTTAATATGGACACGCATGGTTTAATAAAAAATTGTCCAATCTAACGAGATGTCCAAGATAGATGGAAGTAGAATTTTTTAGCGTTCAATGGAAAGGAAATGTTATAAACGATATTCGATGTAATTTCATAAAAGAAAAACAAATAATATACTTCAGATGAGGTACTGTAGTGGAACCTCTTTAATATGGACACGCATGGTTTAATAAAAAATTGTCCAATCTAACGAGATGTCCAAGATAGATGGAAGTAGAATTTTTTAGCGTTCAATGGAAAGGAAATGTTATAAACGACGCTTGATGTAATTTCATAAAAGAAAAACAAATAATATACTTCAGTTATTAAAGAGGTTCCACTGTACTACCTAATATGGACACGCATGGTTCAATAAAAAATTGTCTAACCTAACGAGGTGTCAAAGATAGAGAGAAGTAGAATTTTTTTAGCATACAATGGAAAGGAAATTACGGTACATGATGTTAAGGAACTACATTATTAAAAAACTTTGTCATTTAGTTCGTCATTAACATTTTGCAAACTATTTCCCTTTCCCGCTGCACTTTTGTTTCAATGCATTTAATATTGAATTGTTGCTAATGTTTGAAACTGTTGATTTAGAAATTCCAAACTCTTCAGTAATTTTTCTACAACTAACTTCTTTGTTCCTTTCAATGATTAATTCCACGAGCTTACGCTTACTCATATTGAAGCATTACACAAACTGACTCTCAGCGGGTAAAAACCTCAACAGAGACTGATTTCTACACTGCAGGCCTATGAAATAATTTCGTATCATAAAGTTTACTGTTATGAAAAATAATGCCTATTTACTCCATACTCAAATTCAGCCACAGTACAGTTACAAAAAAAGACAAAGTGGATAATTCCAGGAAAGTAGAAAGAGGTTCACAGTTGCTGTACTGCACAAGGAGGACCCCCCTCTCATTCCACTGTGCTAATGGTCCTTGTAAAACACAAGGGTTCAATGGAACTCAATTCTAAACAGGTAGCAGAAATACATGATAGAATAAGAGTATCGTCCAAGATATAATTATAAGGGGTGTTCAGCTTACAGAATTGAATGGTGCCCAACATAGATGGTATATTGGACATGTAAAAAGATAGGAATTTATCCAGTTCCAATAAAATATATCCAATATATTGAGGTGTCCAAATACAGAGGTTTCATTATATTGTAACAGGTTTTAATTATTCTATACTTAGGACAAATGGGACATTCCACCTTAAATAAGAAAAGAAAGGGACAAGGAATTACTTTTCAGGTTGATTCCTAAAACAATTGAGTAACTGAAACTATCAGATCGATGTTTTGTATGCATTCGAAAGTATATTGGAAACATAAACGGAGTCTTTTTGCAATATCTGTCTGTCGTATTTACAATACATTTAATATTTTTAATATAATTAATTAAATATGTGATAATTAATTCTCAATGCATTTATCACAGATTTGACTATTAACATTTCAAATAGTATTGTACTTTACTAATTAACTAACACTGTGTTTTATATTACGTAACATCGATTTAAATTCTCACCGACTAAATCTGTACTTTTAGCAATTACCATGGAAATCAAATCCAATTAGAGCATTGGTTCTGGACAACGTCCACATTAGTGCTCTTCTTCTGCATTGAATTTATTGCCAGTCGCCCAATGTAATAGCTTAGGATTAGCCTATGTACTCTATGTTTATATTTATAAATGTTTGTTATGCATCAAGAAGAATCGTAGTAGTTTAATGGCATGTCTGTTACTCATAGTTATCCCACTAGACACAATAATTATTATTATTTTGTTGAGCCTTACTTAAAACTGACCAAATACAGAAGCTGGTAAAATTCTATTATTTCCATGTTTAATAGATTATTTATCAAAGGAGATCCATAATACAACATTTCTTCAGTTCGAAAGGACATTACATAAATGTCTTTCTGACAATTCTTTCCACTCCATAAATAAGTTATTTCAGCTTAATCAGATTAATTTGCTATGATTTTATCTGTTATTAGGCCTATACTTTTATGTGTGTATTTATTATATAAATTTTATATTTTATTATTTGTGGCTGATATTTTTTATGACTTTACATATTCTTTCTTGAGTATGTACATAGCAACATACATGCTGCTGATGACATGTAATAATAATAATAATAATAATAATAATAATAATAATAATAATAATACTTACTTACTGGCTTTTAAGGAACCCGGAAGTTCATTGCCGCCCTCACATAAGCCCGCCATTGGTCCCTATCCTGAGCAAGATTAATCCATTCTCTATCATCATATCCCACCTCCCACAAATCCATTTTAATATTATCTTCCCATCTACGTCTCGGCCTTCCGAAGGGTCTTTTTCCCTCCGGCCTCCCAACTAACACTCTATATGCATTTCTGGATTCGCCCATACGTGCTACATGCCCTGCCCATCTCAAACGTCTGGATTTAATGTTCCTAATTATGTCAGGTGAAGAATACAATGCGTGCAGTTCTGCGTTGTGTAACTTTCTCCATTCTCCTGTAACTTCATCCCTCTTAGCCCCAAATATTTTCCTAAGCACCTTATTCTCAAACACCCTTAACCTATGTTCCTCTTTCAAAGTGAGAGTCCAAGTTTCACTACCATAAAGAACAACCGGGAATATAACTGTTTTATAAATTTTAACTTTAACATTTTGTGACAGCAGACTGGATGATGAAAGCTTCTCAACCGAATAATAACAGGCATTTCCCATATTTATTCGGTGTTTAATTTCCTCCCGAGTATCATTTATATTTGTTACTGTTGCTCCAAAATATTAGAACTTCTCCACATCTTCAAAAGATAAATTTCCAATTTGTATATATCCATTTCGTACAATATTCTGGTCACGAGACATAATCATATACTTTGTCTTTTCGGGATTTACTTCCAAACCTATCTCTTTACTTGCTTCCAGTAAAATTCCGATGTTTTCCCTAATAGTTTGTGGATTTTCTCCTAACATATTCACGTCATCCGCATAGACAAGCAGCTGATGTAATCCGTTCAATTCCAAACCCTCTCTGTTATCCTGGACTTTCCTAATGACATACTCTAGAGCAAAGTTAAAAAGTAAAAGTGATAGTGCATCTCCTTTCTTTAGCCCACAGTGAATTGGAAACGCATCTGACAGAAACTGACCTATACGAACTCTGCTATATGTTTCACTGAGACAATAATAACAATAATAATAATAATAATAATAATAATAATAATAATAATAATAATAATAACACAACATAATTACAGGGTTGTTTCCGATCTCTGATAACGAAATTGAATGACATCATGTGCGTCAGGAGTCACAGGACAGCTGAACTGTGGCGCGAGGTGACAGACCAGTAGTGAGTGATCTCGTAGTCAGAGTCACGGCGACTCACAACAGAAATTCCAAAGAAAATCTAGCCTTTTTCGGAGGGCTACATTACGACTGTTTACAATGCCAAGTACTGTTAAGTGAAATTAAAAGGAGCCTTCAATAAACGAGGTTTCATTATTTCCTAGAAAGGCATCTTCTGTGTACTTAATAAGATTGGTGAAGCTCGAATGGAATTAATTTGTATCATCTCGTGGGGTGCGGCGACTTGTGACGGGGGTGGATTTGCTTGCTTTTTCCACTCTGGAATTAATCCCATCCGAGCTTTGCCAGTCTTATTAGGTACACACAAGATGCCTTTCTTGGAAATAACGAAACCACGTTTTATGGAGGCTCCTATGATTTTCACGTAACTGTACTTGGCATCGGAAAGGGTTGTTATGTACCCCTCCCAAAAAGTCTCGATTTTCTTGGGCATTGCTACTGTGATACACCGTGCACTCTGATTATGAAATCACTCAATACTGGTCTGTCACCTCTTGCCGCAATTCAGCTGTCGGTGTGATTCCTGGCGCACATGACGTCATTCAAATTCGTTATCAGAGATCGGAAACAACCCTGTACACCTAAACCGTTTCATTTGTCCCATATACCTACCATTTAATATCCAGCTTTCGTATTCATAATATTATGTAATAATTATATCTCGGATTTTTAGGCTCGAATAGGATAGGTTGCAACAGCTTTTTGTAAAAATCCCTGAAGTATGCAACACGAGAAACTCTCAAGTGATGATATTGCCTAAAACTAGGTTAATTAAAGAATGTATATTTCAGCCTATGCTAAATGAGCTTAAAAATCCTTACTTACTTACTTACAAACGGCTTTTAAGGAACCCGAAGGTTCATTGCCGCCCTCACATAAGCCCGCCATCGGTCCCTATCCTGTGCAAGATTAATCCAGTCTCTATCATCACACCCCACCTCCCTCAAATCCATTTTAATATTATCCTCCCATCTACGTCTCGGCCTCCCTAAAGGTCTTTTTCCCTCCGGTCTCCCAACTAACACTCTATATGCATTTCTGGATTCGCCCATACGTGCTACATGCCCTGCCCATGTCAAACGTCTGGATTTTAAGTTCCTAATTATGTCAGGTGAAGAATACAATGCGTGCAGTTCTGCGTTGTGTAACTTTCTCCATTCTCCTGTAACTTCATCCCGCTTTGCCCCAAATATTTTCCTAAGAACCTTATTCTCAAACACCCTTAACCTATGTTCCTCTCTCAGAGTGAGAGTCCAAGTTTCACAACCATATAGAAGAACCGGTAATATAACTGTTTTATAAATTCTAACTTTCAGATTTTTGGAAATCCTAGTTCTAGTAATATTGTTGGACCGCTGTTACTTTAGAATTTAGAATTCTGTCTTTCCTGAAGCGATTGCAATGACAAGAAGTCATCTGCTTCACAACGGCCTCGAGTGAGGCTGATTTGTGAATGAAGGGAGGTTGCCTCTAGTCTGGTTCGAGGTAATGTCCAAAAGTAGAAAAGGGAGGGCAGGAGAAACTCGTTTACTAAAGATAAGACGTTCACTTAAGGGAGAGAACTTTAAAGAGAAAAAAAAAAAGATCATTTAGCTGTAGGTGCTTTGAGACGATAGCCACACATGCTAAACACAGCCAACGTAAGGTTTACAAACTCCTCTAGTAAAAACAATAGCATAAAAGGGAATCTACATACGAATCCTTGCGGATTTCAGTAATGTAAACAGGAATAGATGAAAGGATAAATGATTTCATATTTCGAAACACTCCAGTCTTTCGAAGTATAATGCATGTGGGGTCTTCATCATCATCATCATCATCATCATCATCATCGTCATCAACAGTCATACTTCCGGCATATCCTTTCATTTGATCATTCTAGCTTTTAGGAAAATTTCTTAAATTTATTCTTCTTGCTGGTGAGTTCACATTATGAAAATGCAAACTTACATGGTAATCTGGAACTCTCAACTGGTACACAGTAGTGGAAAAAAAAGCCTGACCGAACCTTGTAGCTGATACAAAAGAATCCTGTGCTGTGTATTGTGTCAAACTGTGGTAATTTCAATATGGATAGTGAAGCCAGTGGTATGTACTGCTATTTAATGTAAAAATACGCAGTTATCTTTGCCGAATAGAGGTAGAAATGTAATGTTGATGCCAGATGAAAATAAAACTCTCAAAGTTTTTTCGTCTGTAAGTTTGAGGTACTGAAGGAAACAAAAGACGGTAAGAATCGAACAAATGCAATAAATTTCATTGTTACAATTAATTATACAAGATGAATATATTTTGTGACTAACAAAATTTGAATCTGTGACTCTGAAATCAGTTACAAGGGTCGGTCCGGTTTTTTTTTTTTTGTCATTACTATACATGCTTAGTCCATTTCCGTCTGTAATTCTTAATTTTCTCGTTTAGGCCTACTTCAAGCTGTTCCCTAATGTCTAATATTTATTTTCTTACCAGTTCTTTTATTACCAGCAATACTCCTAAGGGATGTAAATTCGTACAGTTGTAGTCTTACTTTACCCCTTTCTTTTATAGTCCTTATTTTACTTCCATATATACAATAAAATTTAAAATTTGTAGCACTTCTTAATTTTGTGTTAAAGGTCTTCATTTACTAAATTACATTTTCCTATTTTCTCTTTTTGACAGTAATCTAGTGGCGGCTCCTGCATATTTCTTAAGAGGAGGAAAGAAATTAACAGCACTAAATGACACCTTCTTGAATGAAACATGCTACAAATTAGCCTACATGCATACATGTAAGACCAGGTAGTGTTGGGGTTGGCTTCCCTTCTGCGTAGCAATAATCTGTTCTTGTAAACTGAGTTTCCTAAATTGTCCAAAATATATTAAGATTTCACTTCCATTCATTGTTGAATAATTGCACAAATTAACAATTACAAGGAAATTCACAATCTCGTAGCATTTTTCGAGCACACTATAGCATCACACGTGTTGGAAGAGACCAGCTACTAACTCGTAACCGGAACCGTTTTACGGAAGTGGGAATGGGAAATAATCTGAGGAAAGCGAGAACACTGCACCCACCCACGTGTCTGTGTTGCCACATGTACATTTTACAAGTTCAGTATCACACGCTTTTGAAGAATGTCAGTTCTTGTAAAGTCATACTATCATTATTGTTCAAAGCTGCCGGTGGTCGATTAATTTTTTATGTTAAAATGATGTAGTTTGGAGTACCTACTTTCAGTTTAAAATATATTTGTACAAAACTGACAACTTGGCTGTTGCCCTATCTAGTAAACAATGAATAGAAGTGAATTTCAGGGGCCAAGTACGTAAAACTACATCCTTTTTGTTTTACATAAACCCGACTTTAACTTTCAAATATCTACGAAAGTTTCAAACCATGAATAGTAGCCTATATAAAGTGAAATGAATAATATTTTTTATTTATAATTTAACCTGAAAGTTTACATGGTGTCTTTAATAGCGTTGCGTTAAAACTGTTTTTGTTGTGTCTCCTAGATGTGTTATAGTCCGGTTGAATGCAACATCGTTAGGTGGCAGCGGTAGCGAGCTTGCTGCACGACCAGTCGGTTTCTATTTCCCGCCCATGACTGATTCAGAGGAGGATCTCCTCCCTCTCCGTTCATTTACTTGCTTTAAAACTCTGCTTCTTTCTCTGGCCGCTAGTGCGCTGTTGTCTATGTGTGTTAACTGCAGTAGAGGAGGAATGGAGTGCCTTTCCTCTACACAGACAATCTCGCATCTTTCTCACAGTTTTCTACAGCACATGAGCGCGCGTCGTTTAAAACTCGATCAACCGAGTTTTTCTTATAGCTGTGAACTTAAAAATTATCGAATCTTCCTCGAATTTCAAGGCACATATTTTATTTGGTATTTACTTTCAAAAGAAGAAAATGTGAGGAGGACGTTCCTCCCTTCCCTCCCCCGAGGAACCGCCACTGCAGTAATCTCTGAAATATCAAACAGTATAACGCTTAAAATTTTTAGTCTGTGTACCTGTTCTATTATACCTTCAATCTTACCGTCTTTATTAGAGATGAACAAAACTAACTGCCACTCTCACTCGCCGTGTTCGTTGCATTTGTTTTTCGAGTCTCGTCTCGTAACACTCGTGCGCTTCGAGTCTCGCTCATGATACTTGAAATAGCATTAGTCGGCGTGGAAAGATTTCGTAACTTTGAATAACATACATAATTGAAATACTAAGGTTGGATAAAAAGTAATGGCAACAGTTCAGTATTTCTGACATGGCTTTATTCACAGAGGTACAACATTTACGTACCTTCTATATAGTCGCCGCCCTTATTTATTACCTTTTACCAAATGTTTGGAAGGCGTCGTACACCATCAGCGCGTCCATCTTTGTTGATGTTCCGTATTGACCGCCCTAAAGCACGGATAAGTTCATCTCTGGTTTTGAGCGTATTCCGAATCTCACCGGTGAGCACTCCGATGGCATCACAGTGTTCCGAATTCCACCGATGACGTCATTGATGCTCCACCGGTGTCGCACCGGTGCCATCAGCTTGCAGAGGTGGTGGCAGTCTCCACCAGCCGCCATCAGTGAATCTGATTGGTTCTTGTATAGGGCGGGAATTAGCAGACGAATAACATCGTGCACTGTTGTGTCATGGCGGTGTGTTCTGCTGTATTGTTTGTAATGAGCACAACGTAAAAACAATATGTTAATGGCTTATGAGCGAACATGTCAACGGACCAGTTATTACTACCGGTTCAAGAAATAAGTTGTTTATGATCTCGTTTCTTTGAACGAGATGGCAGTACGGAAATTTCGCAAAATTTTGCTAGCGTAGCACAGACAACAACTTATACAGTCGCCATGACAGCCATCGATTCTTCCACCAGTTTTGTTCCTTATTTCGCTGCAACGTGACGTCATTGATGCCACGGGACCGGTGAGATTCGGAATACGCTGATTGTACCGGGCCCCTCGCCAGTGGTTGTTTCACTTTGGTGAAAAGATCATAATCGCATGGACTCATATCGGGAGAGTACGGTGGCTGTTCCAGAATCTTCCATTGCCAGCGGTGCAAGAGGTCCTTGACAGCAGCAGCGGTGTGACTCCTTGCATTGTCATGAAGAATGATGGGGTTCTGTACCACCAAGTGTCGTCGTTTTCTCCTGAGGGCTGGACGAAGGTGGTGCTGCAGGAACCTGCAGTAGTAGTCCGCGTTTTCCGTCTGCCTTGGAGGTACAGCGTGGTGCAGTATTACTCCATCAATGTCATACGCCACAATGAACATCTCCTTCAAAGCGCTTTGTGTAGGGCGCATTTTCTTTCGACGAGGAAAACCAGGATGCTTGCATTCACTTGGTGTTTCAAGTTTGGTTCATACGAGCGAGTCCAGGTTTCGTCCATAGCGACGATTCGTCCAAAGAAAGTCGTCACCTTTCCTTTGGTATCGGTCCAGCAAGGCCTTCCCGGAACGCTTTAACCCATCGTGCCACTGTGCGATATGGCAACGCTGCATCGCCACATGCTTCACGCAGTCCCTGAAAACATTCTTGTGCATTACGATCTCGTGCCATTTCAATTTTGATCCAGGAACGTTGCTTAGTTTTGTAAACGTGGTCTTAGGGCGCTCGCACTATCCCTATGAAAGTCAACGTTCTACACACTGCAGTAGATTGACAGAGTACTGTCGCCGCTGGCTGCACTAACTCATTTAACAGTCTTTGTTCATGTCCACACAGCTGGCAGCTCTTGAACGCACCATCGTCACGTGACAGCAGTGTTGCCGTAACTTTTTATCCAACCTATGTATATAACATTAGAGATGTTTAATTGATACAAAAAGACAAAAGAAAACAGTATCACAGTTATCAAAATGTTCTAGTTCTACTATCAGATAATACATGTGGTTATATAAAAAAGAAACAAAATTCTCAAATAAATTTGAATTTCTAAGAAACATGAAACATAGCGTTAAATATTTTTTTTTAACTTGAGATTTTATACTTGATCTCAAACATACGAAACATTTTTTTCTAGTCTTTTAATAAAAGCTTAGTAATTAAATGAAGATTGGGGAACGGATTACGACACTGAAAGCTATGGTATGGATGATGATGGTGATGATGATAATGGTGATGGTGATGGTGATGATGATGGTGATATGTGAATTTAGTAATGGCGAAATGAGTCCGAGGTCCAATGCCGAAAGTTACCCAGCAACTCTGCTTCAATTGGTTGAGGTAAAACTTCGGAAAAGCTCCAACCAGATAACTTGTCCCAACTAGAATTCGAACCCGGGCCCGGTCGACGTTCTCCAATCTCATTGCTGACATTTTTCACTAATAGTCTGCTGGTGGCCCTAAAGTGTTGAGTTCAAAATTTCAATAACATGGATTATATCACTGGCAATCAGAAGTGCAAGTTTGTATCATATATTCAAATCACAACTTACGACATTTGTCACTGCTGCCGTTAGCTTCGATGTAGCGTAGGCGTCGATTGATCCAAGATTTAAATATCGGTTTGCATTCTAACTTCCCGGTAGAGGCGCTGAGTTCGAAATAAGACTTGTCCGAAGACAGATCTGAACTTCACAAGTGATACCAACATGACACCACTTACGAGGCAACTAAGCCAGGAGATAGGACAGCCAGTTCCTTTCCCCCCTCCATTGCATACATCGCCGACTAGCTACATATTACAGTAGTCAGACTTCAGATGCATAAAAATAATTGTTCTTCCTCTGACACATATAATCGAAAAATTCGGATAATCCGTACCATAAAATATTTTATGCTCGACCATGCCGAAATGTAGTAATTATACACCTGGTAGCAGACCTTTAATATATGTCATTAAACTACACCTACTCATTAAAGGTCAGGTCTTTCAGCCAATGACGACTCAGGTTACAACTGTTCAGCCAATGACAGGTCAGCTTTCTACCGTTATAAAACCGCAAGTATCGATTATTCTCGGATATGCAATCGAAAGAGAATTAGCGAAAAGTCACGGAGGCTGGAAATCCAATACTGTCGCAGAAGGTTATGTTGTTACTATAATAATTAGCGTTAATTGTAAATAATATTCAAATAAATACAATTTGTCATCTCGTTTTTAATGTCGAATTCAATAATCAAGGTTATAATATTATAATATTATCAAGTTTAACGGGACTACGTCAAGGTCAATGACATTATTGTTTCTTGGAAAAAATCAATACTTTCGCGTCTGCGCACATCTCACAATTCACGACCTAGAACAAGGTCACTTCCGATCTTGTCAGTTACAAATAAAATGTATACATCTGAATACCGGTAATTTCAAGTTATAAATATGGTCGAGCATAAAAAGTCGTATGAAACTCGCCTATAATGGTAATTAAGAAGCTCGTATGAAAATTATGAAACTCGCTTGCGCTCGTTTCATAAATATCCATACTCGAATCTTAATTACTATCATTATAGGTTCGTTGCATAATGTACTATTCGTGAATTAAGTCAATAAAACTTACACTTCCGTAATTTTCTCCGTGGTCTTATATTTGAGGGCTCACAACCAGAGTGGACCAAGTCCACCAGTGATCAGTTTGTGGATTAATAAAATCTCGGATGAAGAAAACTTAGATTTATTCATTGCCATAACAAACAAAGTCCATAACTCATTTATTACTCCACAGAGGGCAGCATTTCCTATGGAAGGTGAATAGCTATGGGCTAAGTATGCGCCAGCCAGAAAATCTGTCTTACCATAGAGCAGCAGCTTCAACTCGTGTATATGAGAAAGCAGAACTGAGTACCAAGCCTAATCTCATTTGAAATTTAGATGAAACAGGGTTTTCATTGGTTACAAAACTTAACAAAATTGTGTTCCCAAAAGGAACAATGTCTTTCTACCTTCACACAACGGCAGATTGTCTTGCTAGCGAAGGCGGATTCGGATTAGGCCTAAATAGTTCTCATAATGTTTTTTTTTTTGGCATAAAGTTTAATGCAGATATGTGTTAGATAAATTTATTAATTTACAAATTAATATGCCTTTCCTGTTATTAATGTTAATAATTCACGCCCAGTTATTCTATACATTTATTGCCTAGTTTGTTCATGTGTGTTCAGTTCATATGTAAACATGTACTGATGTTTAGATTACATTAAAACATGTTTTGAGCCAAAATGATTATTCTTGAAAATTGCACAAGTATTATGTGCGAAATTGCCCGAGCAGTACTGTGAAGTTACACGAATTCCTGAAACACACACATATTTATGATCTCATGTTTTAGATGGAGCTGCTCCCCTGTTGAGGTACACTTAAAAAATTAAAATTTTTATACCAACCAATACAATTTGCGTCTAGTGATTAACTACGCCATGGAGGAAATTTTTCAAGCATTTCTGGGTATAACCATAGACAGAAAACCTTAATACTACGAAATTAGCCGAGTTTGCCTTACATATCAGCCAGAACCTCAATCAGAGGTTAAAATAAAAATACAAAATATAATTTTAAATTAGAGATGTCAAACAGCTTCGGTTCAGAAAATTGAGGGGTCCAGATCTCCAACCCCCCCACCAGGCACGTCCGTAGCCGATTGTAAAAATTTGTCTTTCTCCACCCATCAGCGTAGTTGAATGTCGCATACCAACGAAAAATACAAATGTTTCTCCTCCCGTGTTTTCTTTTCTTGCGTCTACTTCGAATTCTAAACACGAGCGACATTAACAACCGCTTGCGTTGCTCGACAAGGCAGCGTGGTGCACTTGCCCTCTATTCGTGGCTCCAGTTTTCATTCCGCAAGGTTAGCTGCGACTCGCATCTGGTCTCGGTGTCACTTTTTAATAATAAAAGGAACTTGGCACGTTTACAAATGATCTGGACGTAATCGATTGCAGTCTTCATCCAGTTCCAACCTGAATAGAATATGAATGGGGGTACATGTCATTGTCAGTTTGTATATTTTGCTAGCCCTATTGTTAGAGAGTAACCTCTGCCCATCTGTTTCTCAGCTTTCAAAAGGCCAAATTACTAATACTTTCTGCCGACCAGCATGTTGCGTCCCATTAGCTTCCGACACAAAAAGAAGATTGGACGCTGTGTGGAGTCCTAAAAACTGAGCGAGGTTAAATATAATCGCCAGTCACGACAGAAAATGTCAGTACTATCGAGAGTTTTCGTAATGCTAGTGGGATTTGCTCTAAATTAGTATTTTAGGCATTTCTCGACATAGATTACACCCATTTGTGGTAAGACGAATTGCGTTAATTGAAATCAAAATATACATACATATACCTTATTTTATTTCAAGGAGTGCAGTTCGGTGGCTTATTTGAACACCGAACTGCACTCCTTGAAATAAAATAAGGTATACATATAGTTGCCTCGTTTAATTATTAGGCAGCGGCATTCCTTTTAAGATTTGTAGGTCTTTATTGTATGCACCGATAAATAAAATAAAAATGCGACGTTGTCACGTCTTGTTTGTTGCTGCTATATATATTAATATAACATGGATATGGGCTAGGCTTAATTGCTCAAAGCATGAGTTAATTTGAAGATTATTTATATTATTTATTTTAAATTAATTATTTAAAGAAATAATTAAATGTTTCTCCATAAAGAAAACCGGAAAGTTTCACTTTTTGTAATAATTCTTTTATTGTTAAGGATTGGCCGTTATTGTAAGAACTATATATTTCACGGCGAATGTAATCACACGTAAAACCATCTACTTTATTAAATTTTGTGACTTTGTGTCCACGCGTTTTAGGTGTCTTAGATCCCTTTTTTACAATTTTACTTAAGTATTTCTGTTTTAATTTAAGAATTTTAGACGTCTCCGAAATTTTTCCTTGACCTAAATTGTTTTTCAGAACATACGTGTGGGCATTGCACACAAACGTTTGACACTGCTTACATAATTTTGGTCTAGCTTTTGAATTTGAATTGTTATTTAACTCTGATATATTATTATTATTATTATTATTATTATTATTATTATTATTATTATTATTATTACCATCGTCGTTATTGACGTTCATGGGTATCGGTTCCGACACTTCACTCGCTTCCCACGGCCTCCACATTTTTATTATACACTGAACTGTAATATAATTAATTTTCACTGAGAACTAGAACAAGACACACTGCTAAAATATGCAACTCTGGTTTATACACTCCGTGTGGAGTATTGGAGCCGCCTTCAAAAGACTTGACGATTACAATGGACAGCGACATAATTAAAATTATTGAAACTACAAAGCTTCCGTTCTCTTTGACACCGCCAGCCTACTAATTGAACGTGGCTACTTTACATACATACTTACATATACATACATACATACATACATACATACACACACATACATACATACATACATACATACATACACACACACATACATACATGCATACATACATACATTTGGTTGTACAAGGACATCATTTTATTTGTACTAATATTTCTAATATTAATCTGGCTATACCTTCGGATTAACGGTTGAGAAACGGAAACACCGTTTGCTACCCTCTTCCACGATTGGAGTTCGATGATACTGGCGTAAAATACAAACAGATCACTTTACTAGGTATAGGAGGGAAGAAAAGTAGTTCATCTATTTACGTATAGTAGGAAATATCGCGATTTTGAGTTTGATAATTTTCATTAGGTTTTTGTTTAATCAAAATACAGTACTGTATTAACAATAAGTGGTTTCACTCATGAACTGAGCTATCCATTCGGACATATTCATTATGCAGTGTATATTGTAGTGTCTACAGTACATTAGTGTACAATATAGAGAATGAAGTTAAAATGAAAAATGATCATAATATGGATATTTAAACACATTTTTGAAATGGTGGCCGTTCATTTCGATACAGGCTTCAATTCCTTTGTGCATATTATCGCACTATAGACTATTGTACCTAATTCCAATTACCAGTTTCGTCCTTCATACTAGTAACTCATGTTGAAATAATTCTGTACCTACTCTATAAAAAAGTACTGTAAACTCAATCTTCACTTCTGCCCGATCCGAAAAGATAAAATTACTTAGACATGCTATCTACTGTCTGTCCAAGTAGTTTTGTCCCAAGGTCTTAGAAAGGGGGAAAATCACGTGACAGTTAATTACTTAACGAGGCCCTTTCATTTCATTTATTTTAAACAGCTGTATAATATTACGTAGGCATCCAATTCCTAACAGAAATTAATGTTTTCAGAAAAGAGCCAAGACAGCCCGCCACTAGCCTTTACAGAGGGGTGAGCAGAAGTGTAATATGTAGATAATCGGCGATGTATGCAATGAAGGGGTAAAGGAACTGACCACCCTACCTCATTATCTCCTGGCCTACCTATCTTCGAACAGTTGGCTAAACAACAACATACAATTATAGTTCTCCATTGTCAAGCAGACAAATTCAATTTACTAGCATACACTATTTATCAGTTGATGTTTTGTGGGGTTTCATCAAGAGCATTGTTGCACAGAAACGTACGACACCATTGATGAATTGAAGGACGCCGTGCGACGCGCTTTCCAACAGATTACACCAACAATGCTGAGGCGGATGTCGCACCGAACCTGGCGACGCATTGGTTTGTGTGAGGAGAATGATGGGGGACATGCTGACCTTTTGGACACTTTAGGACACACATGTAGTGTAAAATGGATCAATGTCTGCATTATGACCGGAATTACATAAATGGTGTGTATATTTGAGGTATTTATAGAGGGTAACGTGACTTTGTGCCCACCCTGTATTTTATAGATACATACGAGGGAAATAAAATTAATTTGTATTGACGTTGTGTAATGATAAATAAAAATTTTACTGGTATTATTGAAGATATGTAATTGAATTCATCGTTTCGTCAAAATATGTAAGAATTTCGTCAGACTGAAATCTGAACCTCCAATATTTATGTTCCAGTTATTTTGTTTTCTGAGTCCGTCTTGCTTCAGTTAAATTTCAACGCTAGATTTAAAAATCGTTACTTCATTTAACCGATTCGGTCCATTTATGAAACTATAAGAAGTAACAACTAAATTTGCGACTTCTATTAAAGCCTGACCCCGAGGTCAAGGAAAATGACGGTCAAGAGGTTACACGAGCTTGGCCAGCGTCCTCTTATCACTCTTTCGAGATTCTATATAAACTGTTAACACATTGTAAAACGTCTTGCCTGTCGGCATCTGGTAATAAAGCTGTTCTGTTACGTACGCACTGAGGAATTAGTTCCTGCAACGAACCTACAACTTCAGTCTGTTCGAAACCCGAGGGCTACGGGCACGACAGTTGTATCAGATTCACTTTTATCACAGTCTACTATATACAGTCGCGAAAAAATGCAAACATGGGTAGTTGCCCTCCACTAGGATCGCTACTATCGCCTCATCATCGCAGATCTCTCTCCTAGTAGACGACAAAATATGTTACACTTTCGTTGTGTTCTTTTGGAAAAATTAACACCTTCCTTCCATTATTGAAATATTAAATGCATAAAGTTAATTTATTATTTTAATGAAGTATATTAAATTCCACCATAAACTCGAAGATACCTGCAAGAAATAGGTTAATATTATTTTTGTTTGTGCATAACGAACTGAAATTTACTATAATCGCTTCACTCATTCAAGATTATAGCGATAATTAACTATGAAACAATAAATATTAATTTGCATTTCCCTTTACAACAATAATAATGGAAATATGAATTAATGGAGTAACTTACGTGTACCGGTACTTGTAGTGTAGGCTTACGTAGTTAACAAAGTGGGATGAGGTTAAGCAATAATAATCACACTAGAATTGGAAATAAAACGTGATCAATAAATTTTATTGTAACAGACTTTTTCTACGTCTCTAGTAAAGTAACAAATAAAAATAACAACAAAATTAACAGCTATAATTAAAAACATATCCTTTGAAAAAAAAAGTAGGCCTAAGCAATAATAATCCCACCAGAATTGAAAATAAAACGTGATCAATAAATTTCATTAAAACAAACTTGATTTTTCTACGTCTCTAGTAAAATATTATTATTCCAATTATTGTATTTTAGCCATTAACATTTTCATTGCAACCAATAACGAACATTTCACAAGCATCAATGTGAAATACGCAACGAGCTAGCACTCGATGGAAATACGACACAGTCCAAAGTCGACCATGTACAGTCTATTGTTTCTAGTTGCTAACCGCTTGGAGCGCTTTATCACGAGATTTGCAAAAAATCACCTCAAGCTTCGCGACTGTATATAGTAAACTGTGCTTTTATCATGAATTAACCACTCTTAAATACCCATTCCCGTGTGATCAATCTTTTCCTGTCCATAATATTCCTTGACTTTCATGCTCTACCTAAACATGATGCTTGCCGATTGCAGGGTACTTGCTCCGCGTGTTATATCTAACTAGGTAAACATTGGCTTTCTACTATATCAGCGGTAGCGGTAGTGTAGTAAGTTCACATTTCAAATGTCTCAAGTTTATTCACAATATGTACATTACTCCTCTATAATTTCTGCGCAATTTCTGATTATTCTGTATTTTCTTTTCACCTTAAATTGTATCATTAAGAAGATTTTATGCTATACGTATTAGTCGGGTGTACGAATTTTAAACATTGATCGGAGTAATGTAGCAAGTTCACATTTAAAATGTCTCAAGTTTATTCACAATATGTACTTTACTCCTCTATAATTTCTGCCCAATTTCTGATTATTCTAAATTTTCTTTTCACCTTAAATTGTATCATTAAGGCCCAGTTGTACGATCGTGGAATAAATCTTGGAATAATTATTCGTGGAACAGCCTAACTATAGAATAAATGGACTACCGTGTTGTATGACGTTCGTTTATTCCAAGGTTACATATTCCATAATTAGCCGAATTAGAACAGAGGTTGGCAACACTTTAGATGGTGTTTTGTTTTATGAAGTGCAGTATTCGTTTACACTATTTTGTCTATGAAATTTATTATAAAGACATGAGTAAATGAAAACGAATTAGAAATCAAAACTATAATACTGAAGATACACTTAAGCTAGTTGAGATGGTGACTGATTATTATCGGAACGTGCTGGAAAACAAAAAGACCGATACCATAACCTCAAATCAAAAGGTAAGAGCATGGGAGTCTATCGCTAGGTTATTTAATGCTCAGACAACTGCCTACAGAAATGCACAACAGCTTCGTCAGAAGTACGATTCAATAAAGAAAGAGGCAAGGAAATATGCAGCAAAAAAGAGACAGTACAGTATAGGCTCCAGACGGGCGGAGGTCCTGCAGATAGAGTTAAAACAAATACGTTATTTGAAAAAGTACTTGAAATGATCAAACTCTCTGTGGAAGCACACGACAGCATATATGATTCCGATGCTACTTTCATGGAAAGTGAATTAAATAGTGGTTTCGTCTTGGAAGAAATTAGTGTAGATGAGCCAATAGAAGTGACATTAGAATCTGCTTCGGAAGCAGTGACTGCTATTAACGTTGCGAATGTTCATGATGACACTGGTCCTGAGGTTGAAACAAACAGTACAGGAGTAGGTCAACTGTGGAGTAAATATATTCCACAAATGCTGAAATCTCCCTTAGTCTACATCCCGCTTTACAAGCAAAGAAAATGCAAGTGTGGCACAGGAACCAATATCTAGTGGCAATGGCATGCAAAACATCTCTCTTCGTTCATCACATGAAGAATCTTCTTCCACAAACATATCATCATATCATCATATTCATTTAATAGGTCAGGTCTATGCCTTATTTTCTTTTGTTTCAGCATTCTCAAAAATACATTATATAATAATTCATCATCACTATCGGAATTACTGACGTCTAATGCTGCTGCCATTTCATATTTTATTCTCTAGATAACGATTTAACAGCGACTGAAAGCGTGGAATAGCTTATTCGGGAGATAACCTCCGAATAACGCACTATTCCGAGCTCGTACAACACATTTCTAGCGTAACCAGCGAATAGAGATTATAAAGAATGCACACTTCGCGTCGGTACCTTTGATGTAGCCGGACTGATTTCAATGACCTTCAAGCCAGCTAGAGCGTGAGATTCTGCTTTCTCCCTAGAGTTGGCGCTGACATCACACCAGCTAGCAGTCGATACAGCGGAAATATAACACATATAATTAATACATCTAGGTACATTAAGTACTCAAATAAAATAAATTGGATCCATAAAATAATAAATCCGTCATTAACTGTAATGTCTAGACTCTAGAGTTCCTTTATAATGAGAGTTCAGACGTTGACCCCAACAACAATTAAAATATGTAATGATTTGATAGCACTGAAAATGGAAAAACAAAACTCTCATGAGAAGTAAAACCACAGTCTACTATATACAGTCGCGAAGCTCAATATGTAGTAAAACTGCAAACATGGGTAGTTGCCCACCACTAGGATCGCTACTATCGCCTCATCATCGCAGATCTCTCTCTTAGCAGACGACAAAATATGTTACACTTTCGTTGTCGTGTTGTTTTGGAAAAATTAACGCCTTCCTTCCATTATTGAAATATTAAATGCATAAAGTTAATTTATTATTTTAATGAAGTATATTAAATTCCACCATAAACTCGAAGATACCTGCAAGAAATAGGTTAATATTATTTTTGTTTGTGCAAAACGAACTGAAATTTACTATAATCGCTTCACTCATTCAAGATTATAGCGATAATTAACTATGAAACCAATAAATATTAATTTTCATTTCCCTTTACAACAATAATAATGGAAATATGAATTAATGGAGTAACTTATGTGTACCGGTGCTTGTAGTGTAGGCTTACGTAGTTAACAAAGTGGGATGAGGTTAAGCAATAATAATCACACTAGAATTGGAAATAAAACGTGATCAATAAATTTTATTGTAACAGACTTTTTCTACGTCTCTAGTAAAGTAACAAATAAAAATAACAACAAAATTAACAGCTATAATTAAAACCACATCTTTTGAAAAAAAAAAGTAGGCCTAAGCAATAATAATCTCACCAGAATTGAAAATAAAACGTGATCAATAAATTTCATTAAAACAAACTTAATTGTTCTAAGTCTCTAGTAAAATATTATTATTCCAATTATTGTATTTTAGCCATTAACATTTTCATTACAACCAATAACGAACATTTCACAAGCATCAATGTGAAATACACAACAAGCTAGCACTCGATGGAAATACGACACAGTCCAAAGTCGACCGTGGACAGTCTATTGTTTCTAGTTGCTAACCGCTTGGAGCGCTTTATCACGAGATTTGCAAAAAATCACCTCAAGCTTCGCGACTGTATATAGTAGACTGTGGTAAAACCATATACCTATATTATATTATATACAAATATTAAACGAATTTGATACATAATTTTATAATGTATTATACTATTTTATAATATAATTTGTTATATCTGAAATATAAAAAAATTATTATTACAACTAGTTTGTCACTGAGAAATAAGGAAAAACTTGAATTTATTTTAAGCAAAGCGTTACTGGATTATGCAATAAGGTAGGCGATATTTGAATCCTGTGTCTCAAGTCTATTCTCAAATTATTATCTTAGCCTACGCTCGATTACACTAACCTCTAGCGCTTGAAAGTAGAACTAAACTCTGGCGCACAGAGAAACAAAACACAGGAAAATTCGCTGAGTGTCCATTCTTTATAATCCCTATTCGCTGGCGTAACCATGGAATTAATTTTAACAGGACTTTATTCCGTGTTGGTACAACTGGGCCTAAGAAGACTTTATGCTACATTAGTCGGGTGTACGAATTTTCAACATTGATCGCCTTTACTCGTATTTTATCTAGCGAGCATCGCATGTAATGGCTTGTATTTGCTCATAATTAATATATAATAGCCTGGCCATCCCTAATTACATAAAACATGGTACCTCCCGTTTCGACACGATCAACGCAGGCATACTCCATGATGATAGCTTCCCTGGTATACGGATATCATATTTTGTACATCAGTAGCGGTACGTAGTCCAGCAGAGCTGTTTATGGATTCAGTGAATATTTCATGCAGGAAAACAAGCTTACCGTAATGTTGGCCTCACCTTCCGGTTTAGGTCAGAATTTATAAACGGATTTAATTTTACATTGCCGTCATCTGTAAGTAATTAGGGTGCATACGTAATTCATAGGCCTACTACGTTTGCTTCTATTTCAGGCTTACGAACGCTTGCGAAAGTTTCCACGAACGATTGAGCTTTAGTGGAACGGAAGTTCAGTTTTCCTGAAGTTTTGTGAACAAATTTGAACATCGGACTGTGCGTTTGGATATATGATATTTTCCGAGTGGAATTACAGCAATGCAATTCTTAACCCTTTAGTATTCGCACCAAAATCTGTGACACCAGCATTCGCGCGGATTACATTTGTAATCAATCTCTTTTTCCCTTAATAATCAATCCTTTTCCACGTATGAATATGTAATTTTACAACGTATATACAGGGTGTTTCAAAAATACGGGGAATAATTTCAGGTATGTATTTCCCACATGTAGACAATCAAAATAGTTCATTACAACATGTGTCAGGAAATGCTTTATTTCCGAGTTATGGCCTTCACAACATTGAAATTCACCGGAACGTTTTTCTTTCCGTAGGTCGTTGCCGTCAAAGGAGACATTAAGAGGGCACTCTGACAGTTCATTCCGAGGCGAAGGTTACATTCTGTGTTGTGTAGGCGTTAGACTGTGCGACATGTATTCAAATCAAGAGCTGGCAGAGATACACTTCATGTACGGTAAGGCGGACGGCAATGCTGCGCTGGCTCGTCGTTTGTACCAGGAGAGGTACCCACAGCGACAATGTCCAGATCGGAAGACATTTGTACGTCTCCATTACCGTCTGTGCGAGTATGGAAAATTTAACTCTCCTGGTTTGGGAAGGGGACGACCAAGATCTACAACTCCAGAAGTACAGGAGGAGATTCTGGAGGCTGTGACCATGACTCCTTCTATCAGCACACGAAGGGTAGCGTTGCAAGTCAATGTTCCTCATACGACTGTCTGGAGACTGTTGAAAGAGTATCAATATTGTATCCTTATCATTTGCAACGTGTACAGGCCCTGTCACCAGCAGATTACCCTGCACGAGTTAGGTTCTGTCAGTGGTTCTTGCAGCGGTGTGGTGTAAATCCGAACTTTCCTGCCTTAGTATTATTTACAGATGAAGCACAGTTCACACGAGATGGCATAACAAATTTCCACAATCAGCATGTATGGGCGTATGAAAACCCACGTTCAACTGTTCCATCTCATCACCAGGTGCGGTTCTCCTTCAACATGTGGGCCGGTATCATTGGTGATCGATTAGTTGGACCGCATGTACTTGTAAACAGACTTACGGGGCAGGCGTACACAAACTTCCTGGAAAACACCATACCTCATGTTTTAGAAGACACTCCACTGATCAATCGTCAACACATTCACTTCTTGCATGATGGCACTCCTGCACACTTCAGTCGTATGGCTCGCCGGTACTTGGATCGAAGGTTTCCTGATCGATGGATAGGTAGAGGTGGCCCAATTGCTTGGCCTCCACGTTCACCTGATCTGAACCCTCACGATTTCTACTTGTGGGGCCATTTAAAATCATTGGTTTATTCGTCTCCGGTGCCTGATTTGGAATCCCTTCTGAATCGAATTGTGGCATGTTCTGAGGACAAACGCAATACTCCTGGAGTTTGGGATCATGTTCGCAGGTCAATGAGACATCGATGTGAGGTCTGTATTAAAGCAGGAGGTGGACATTTTGAACATCTTCTGTAATGACAACGACCTGCGGAAAGAAAAACGTTCCGGTGAATTTCAATGTTGTGAAGGCCATAACTCGGAAATGAAGCATTTCCGGACACATGTTGTAATGAACTATTTTGATTGTCTACATGTGGGAAATACATTCCTGAAAATATGCCCCGTATTTTTGAAACACCCTGTATAATAGTAACATTACTTTACTGATTCTATTAAATTGTTTTTGATATAACAGTGCAACGCTATTTGAAATTTAATATTCCAATCAGTTATGTCAGTATAATATAATTAGTGGCATTACGATGCAAAGAATGTAATTCAAAACTTTATAGTTATTATTATACAGACTTAATTGTTAGTTATAAACTACACTCTAGCAATTTTCAGTACCTTCCTGTTACAGTTTAGGTTACCTACTTTTAACACATGAAAGAAATAAATAAGTATATATTCCGAAGTGATATAGTGTTAAAATTTTTGTAATCAATATGTATTAATTTTGAATTTAAGTTGTTGTAACAATGATATTTATACGTACAAATAACTAAAAAAATGTGCTTCAATTATGAAAAAAAATTCAAATTATACCATTCTCTCGTCCACACCTGTGGAGTAACGGTTAGCACGTCTAACCGCGAAACCAGGTGGCCCGGGTTCGATTCCCGGTCGGGGCAAGTTACCTGGTTGAGGTTTTTTCCGGGGTTTTCCCTCAACCCAATATGAGCAAATTCTGGGTAACTTTCGGTGTTGGACCCCGGACTCATTTCACCGGCATTATCACCATCTCATTCAAACGCTAAATAACCTAAGATGTTGATAAAGCGTCGTAAAATAACCCAATAAAATAAAAAAAAATACCATTCTCTCTTCAGAAGGCACGAGCTTTAGCAGACGACATTGTTCGCAGTATGCGGGAAATTTTAAAGTTGCAATGCACGACTTGATATTTTATGAAAATAAACGACAGAAATATAAGACTCTAAAAACTGACAGAAGGATATGACAGAGGATTTTTCCTCTGATCGAGGTTCTGGCTGATATGTAGGTACAGTCCCCAAAAAAGGAATGAGATGACTCTCGGTGATGCGAAAGTAAGTTCTATAGCGCAGTTCACACGATATCGACGTAACCATGTATAAAGACATCTGCAGTGCATGCGTATTTTCACCTTATTCCAACGTACACACCAGTCAAAATGTTATTAGTAATCTGCCCATTTCTGGTACCAGTCCCTGATTTCGTCCGTGATGTTTTATCTTTTATGAGAGTATGGAAGGAACCGTGTGCAAAGTCACTTATCGTAGAGAGAAAAACTATGTTATTATGAAATTTAATGATAAGTACAGAGCAATGACAAAGACCACAAGGACCACGAGAAAGATAACAAGAGCAACGAAAAGGACAAAGATAAGGACCACGATAATGATCACGACAAGAACCAGGACCATGATATGAACTATGAGAAAGAGAACAAGAGCAACGAAAAGGACAAAGATAAGGACCACGATAATGATCACGACAAGAACCAGGACCATGATATGAACTATGAGAAAGATAACAAGAGCAACGAAAAGGACAAAGATAAGGACCACGATAATGATCACGACAAGAACCAGGACCATGATATGAACTATGAGAAAGATAACAAGAGCAACGAAAAGGACAAAGATAAGGACCACGATAATGATCACGACAAGAACCAGGACCATGATATGAACTATGAGAAAGAGAACAAGAGCAACGAAAAGGACAAAGATAAGGACCACGATAATGATCACGACAAGAACCAGGACCATGATATGAACTATGAGAAAGAGAACAAGAGCAACGAAAAGGGCAAAGATAAGGACCACGATAATGATCACGACAAGAACCAGGACCATGATATGAACTATGAGCAAGAGAACAAGCGCAACGAAAAGGACAAAGATAAGGACCACGATAATGATCACGACAAGAACCAGGACCATGATATGAACTATGAGAAAGATAACAAGAGCAACGAAAAGGACAAAGCTAAGGACCACAATAATGATCACGACAAGAACCAGGACCATGATATGAACTATGAGAAAGAGAACAAGAGCAACGAAAGGACAAAGATAAGGACCACGATAATGATCACGACAAGAACCAGGACCATGATATGAACTATGAGAAAGATAACAAGAGCAACGAAAAGGACAAAGATAAGGACCACGATAATGATCACGACAAGAACCAGGACCATGATATGAACTATGAGAAAGAGAACAAGAGCAACGAAAAGGACAAAGATAAGGACCACGATAATGATCACGACAAGAACCAGGACCATGATATGAACTATGAGCAAGAGAACAAGCGCAACGAAAAGGACAAAGATAAGGACCACGATAATGATCACGACAAGAACCAGGACCATGATATGAACTATGAGAAAGATAACAAGAGCAACGAAAAGGACAAAGCTAAGGACCACAATAATGATCACGACAAGAACCAGGACCATGATATGAACTATGAGAAAGAGAACAAGAGCAACGAAAGGACAAAGATAAGGACCACGATAATGATCACGACAAGAACCAGGACCATGATATGAACTATGAGAAAGATAACAAGAGCAACGAAAAGGACAAAGCTAAGGACCACAATAATGATCACGACAAGAACCAGGACCATGATATGAATTATGAGAAAGAGAACAAGAGCAACGAAAAGGACAAAGATAAGGATCACGATAATGATCACGATAAGAACCAGGACCATGATATGAACTATGAGAAAGAGAACAAGAACCATGGCGAAAATAACAGCAACTACAATTATAAGTACTACGGCAAGGACAAAAACGAAGACAAATACAGTGACTAGGACCATGACAAGAATCACAACATGGACCACGACAAGCGTAACAATAAGGATCACAATAAGGACCACGATATGGACTGCAAGGATTACCATAAGGTGCACATGGACCATGATATGGATCACAAGGGCCATAAAAAGACCACGATAAGAACTAAGACCACGATAAAGATTACAAGGACAACGGTATTCACACAATGACGATCATAGAATTGATTAGGGCCAACTGTGACAACAGAGAACAGAATCAGTATTCAATACACAAATTCGTAGAAGTTAAGACTATTATTATTATTATTATTATTATTATTATTATTATTATTAAGTTTCTTAGGAAAATATTTGGGACTAAGAGGGATGAAATTACAGGAGAATGGAGAAAGTTACACAACGCAGAGCTGCACGCATTGTATTCTTCACCTGACATAATTAGGAACATTAAATCCAGACGTTTGAGATGGGCAGGGCATGTAGCACGTAGCCTATGGGCGAATCCAGAAATGCATATAGAGTGTTAGTTGGGAGGCCGGAGGGAAAAAGACCTTTGGGGAGGCTGAGACGTAGGTGGGAAGATAATATTAAAATGGATTTGAGGGAGGTGGGATATGATGGTAGAGACTGGATTAATCTTGCTCAGGATAGGGACCAATGGCGGGCTTATGTGAGGGCGGCAATGAACCTCCGGGTTCCTTAAAAGCCAGTAAGTAAGTATTATTATTATTATTATTATTATTATTATTATTATTATTATTATTTAAGACCATATATACATTATATACCCTCTTGCATACCTCTGATTGAGGTTTTGGCTGATATATATCTATCATCAAGCAGTACATCTCACTTGACGATATGTGTCAGAGGAAGAACAATTATTGTTTGTATGCATCTGAAGTCTGATTAGTGCAATATGTAGCTAGTCGGCGATGAATGCATTGGAGGGGGGATGGAACTGGCAACAGATGAAATATTCATTTAAGATATGTCGGAAAATAAATGTTATGAATTTCACTCTTGCGTTTTTCAGTTCGTTATATCTTATTAAGACGCATTGTATATAATAAAATTGGAGAATTTAGCCCAGAATTTTAATGTAATTGAGTGTATTATTCCAACTAACTTTTTTCACGACCGTCTAACTAGCTGGAAAGTATCAACTATATTCCGGTATTATCTACAATTTCAGAAATGTTACGCAAATGGTCCTGCCTTTGATAGGTAAAAGCCATACAATGATGAATGAAACAGTTGTGGATTTTTCTCTTCAGTATCTTTTTGTGCGTTCTCTTTATTTAACTCCTGTTTTTTTTTTTTTTTTTACCATATCTTCAGTGGTGAGTTGAGTATTAGTTGGGTTTAATAAAATCTACACCAAAAAGAAAAAGAAAAATGAATTTACCTTAAGTTATCGTGGCAGATGCTTCTGTTAGCGGAATATCGGACCTGCAAATAGTACTTGCTTCTTTTGAGTTCTTTATACAATATTATCATTGTTCGTCAACAACTGTCCTACTTTTGCAAGCAGACAAAAGCAACAACCATAAATATCTACGGCGTTTACCATTTATCTTTCCACACAGACTTGCTTTCAAGCGTTAAGACCAGGTCCATTCTCTAATACTCAACGTTTCTATTCTTCTGAAACCCACGAGAACTGGTCGAAACATGACAGCACGAGGGATTTATGACGAAACTCACACGTCTGCACCCACAGCAAAAACACACACCTCGGCGATATCCCATGCTAGAATGGTTGCCAAGATTTTGTTGACGGTTTGGAGAGTAATGTGGGTCAATATATTCGGACAAGATTTACGATGTTTCTGGTCGATTCTCAGTATAAACAAACCCGAAATTATTGCTGATTCAATATGGCATCATTATCTACGTCATTGCATCGCAGATATACAGGGTGATTCAGAACTTGTGTTACAGAAGAATATGGTAGATAGAGAGTACTAACACAAACATTTTTGAAACATTGACTGCAGCACCTGTTGGGAATAAATTTGAATAAGGAACAAAAAAAAAGTTTCCTTCCCAGGCAGAATTCGAACCACGAAAGTCTTAGATGCCAGTTTATCGCACTCTGGAGTGAACAAGGCCCTGAAATCACCTACAAGGGTCTGTCCGTTATTTTTTTGCCACTACTGTACACTAACGTTCAGTATCGGGTCCGAAAATGCGCTCTCTGGTGGTGAGCTCTAAATATTAGAACATATGTTTCTGTTATTTTTAGGCCTATATGTTGTCGACGTTGAAATAATAGTTCTTCTGAGAAGAAACTGCCTACTGAAGGATGCTCTGGAAGGAATAATGAACAGGAGAAGAGTTCGGGACAGAAGAAATCAGATGATAGACGACATTAAGACACAGGGATCATATGAAGAGACTAAGAGGAAAGATTGGAGAATGCTGGGTTTGCAGTGAAAGACCTGTAATTTGTCAGAATACTATGTATGTATCTAATATCTTAATTCCTTTTATGATCAAGTAAATTGTAGCCAGAGATATTAAATTTCCTAAGAAGAACGTTTCTTCCCTCTCCTTTGAGGGAGACTCAATATCCAGAAGCTTAAAACAGAATAAATATTTCTTTTGCTTTTAGAACTATCAGTAGTTTTTAAATCTCCGGTTCTATAATGACTGTCATGCAGAATATCCTGTGTATTCACAATTGTAAAGCAAAACTTGTTTCAGAGTAATTAGTCGTTAACATAATGGATATTGATATGATTTTTGCTTCATTATTCGTTACTTTTCCATAACTCCACGCAGACTTATATTTTATGTACCGTTTCAAAATGCCTAATGCAGCTATGAAATGGCTCTGTTTTATACCAGATAATGAGGTTCAGTACGCATAGAAGCGACATCGTATCGTCTGCGCGACAGGTTCTACACTTCATCACATCTATTGATCCTAACGGCAATAATTCATCATGTTTTATACTTGATCCATCAACGTAATTGTTACAGGCGTGAACATTTAATACCGTAGATCCATTTTATATAGAGACAGTGGAATCTACGGATATAATATAGGCTCAAATTAAATTCCGAAACTATGTTCCCGTCAAGTAATGTAATCTTCCGGGAGAAATGCCATATGATCAGAATTAGTGCCTCTTTTTGGAATAATTGAGTTTTATTTGCGGTCTTGGCAGAAAACAATTCTTTCTCTTATAACAAATAATAATAATAATAATAATAATAATAATAATAATGGCTTTATTTAACCTGGCAGAGTTAAGGCCGTAAGGCCTTCTCTTACACTCAACCAGGATTAAAACTTGCTTATATAGTTGAACATACAACTGGATCGGAATTAAGTAATTACATCCACTGATACGATCTACGTAGAATATGTTAGGAGAAAATACACAAACGATTAGGGAAAACACGGAAATTTTACTTGAAGCAAGTAAAGCGATCAGTTTGGAAGTAAATCCCGAAAAGACAAAGTATATGATTATGTCTCGTGACCAGAATATTGTACGAAATGGAAATATAAAAATTGCAGATTTATCCTTCGAAGAGGTGGAAAAATTTAAATATCTTGGAGCAACAGTAACAAATATAAATGACACTCGGGAGGAAATTAAACGCAGAATAAATATGGGAAATGCGTGTTATTATTCGGTTGAGAAGCTTTTATCATCCAGTCTGCTGTCAAAAAATCTGAAAGTTAGAATTTATAAAACAGTTATATTACCGGTTGTTCTGTATGGTTGTAAGACTTGGACTCTCACTCTGAGAGAGGAACATAGTTTAAGGGTGTTTGAGAATAAGGTGCTTAGGAAAATATTTGGGGCTAAGCGGGATGAAGTTACAGGAGAATGGAGAAAGTTACACAACGTAGAACTGCACGCATTGTATTCTTCACCTGACATAATTAGGAACATTAAATCCAGACGTTTGAGATGGGCAGGGCATGTAGCACGTATGGGCGAATCCAGAAATGCATATAGAATGTTAGTTGGGAGACCGGAGGGAAAAAGACCTTTAGGGAGGCCGAGACGTAGATGGGAGGATAATGTTAAAATGGATTTGAGGGAAGTGGGATATAATGATAGAGACTGGATTAATCTTGCACAGGATAGGGACCGATGGCGGGCTTATGTGAGGGCGGCAATGAACCTTCGGGTTCCTTAAAAGCCATTTGTAAGTAAGTAAGTAAGTACGATTTAGGTATATAATGAGATCAAAAGAGGTACGGTAGTTACATAAAAATTTACCTCATAAAATAAAAATAAACATAGTGGAATACATATTAATGTTGTTAGAATCAAATACATAAAAACAGAAGCCGATAATTCAATAAAAAATGTACATAGTAAAAATAAAAATAAACACAGTATTAGATTACAATTAAGTAGGATTCACATAATTAAACCAGAAACCGACAGTTGAATATAATGTACACAAAAAATAGATTAATAATAAAAAACAACACAGTGGGATACATATTGGCGTTAAGTGATAAATAAACACGATTTACATGATTACACAATAAAAATAAGAAACAAAAAAAAAAATAAATAAATACAGTGGAACACATTCCATTAAATATTTGCAACGCGTTAGGTCTGGCAACTCATCATAAGATATTTTTCTAATTTACATTTAAAAGAAATTAAAGTTCGGCAGCTCTTGACTTCAGGCGGCAGAGAATTCCAGTGACGAGAAGTAGCAACAGTGAAAGATGAAGAATAAAGAGATGATGTGTGCAGTGGTATTTCTAGCGTGTTATCATATTGTAACCGATTGTTATATTACTGTCAACTATGTTCGGGAGGAAGATTATGAATTGATTGTATATTCATCGTAGAAAAGATCCCAGAAAAAAAAAAAAAAAAACAATAATTTAATTACTTACCAATGCGTGTAAGTGCAGTTTGTCTCAGGAGGAAGCCACCGGCGTGGCTTAGTCGATTAAGGCGTTTGCCTACCGGTCTGAAGTTGCACTCGGGCGTGGGTTCGATTCCCGCTTGGACCAATTACCTGGTTGGGTTTTTTCCGAGGTTTTCCCACACCGTAAGATGAATGTCAGGTAATCTATGGCCAATCCTCGGCTTCATCTCGCCAAATACCATCTCGCTATCATCAATCTCATAGATGCTAAATAACCTCGTAGTTGATACAGCGTCGATAAATAATCAAATAAAATCTATACTAATAGTAATAATATATCTGTAGCCAAAATTTTTCTGGTAATTTTCGATTTTCCAAAAATAATTGGTGTTAACATGTATAATTAACCACCCTGAAACTGAAAATCGCTTTTTTGAAATTTTTGTTTGTATGTCTGTCTGTCTGTCTGTCTGTCTGTCTGTCTGGATGTTTGTTACCTTCTCACGCGATAATGGCTAAACGGATTTCGATGAAAATTGTAATATAAATTAAGTTCGTTGTAACTTAGGTTTTAGGCTATATGGCACTCAAAGTACGTTATTTAAAAGGATGGTTATAAGGGGGCCTGAATTAAATAAATCGAAATATCTCGCTTATTATTGACTTTTGTGAAAAATGTTACATAACAAAAGTTTCTTTAAAAATAATTTTCGATAAGTTTTATTCCTTGAAAAAGTTTGATAGGACTGATATTTAATGAGATAAATTAGTTTTAAAATTAAAATAACTGCCATCTAAGGCGGTGTAATGAAATAAAAAACAAATGACTTCGTCTATAAGGGGCCTTGGACAACAACAATCAAATGCTATGAAACATAGCCTACAGAGAATATTTCTGTGTTTGTATTAAGTAATATCGGAAGCTAAATTAACCGATTTGTATAATTAATTATTATTTCACCATTGGAAAGTGTAGTTTCTCTACATGGACATAATGTTATAATGTTATTACAGTAACTTCTGAGGGAATAGAGGACAGGTAAGATTAAAACAGCGTCTTATGCACAGAAAACTTGATAGGCTATTCTGTATATTCATTTCCTGCATTTCTTAAAATAATGTTTATGAACACATTCATTTTCATCTCAGAGAATTAACGAACAACGGGAGTGTATTGATTTAGTATGAAGTAATAATACGTTAGCTTAGAATTCCATTATTTTATCATTCAAATTTTACTATGCTCAATTGAATCGTGTTAAAATATATAAAATACATATGCAATAAATGCAATTAAAAAAACTGGATAATGAGCCAAGCAGATTATGTTGCGCTGTTGTAAACGTTGTTCCTCCTGAGATTCAAGAGCTCCCACAACAAATTAAAAACTTACTTATCGGAGTACATCCGTTATCAACACACTTTTTATATAATATAATATAATTACTTTATCTTTATTTCTAACAAGTGCAGCGGAGCACACGGGTACAGCTAGTAAAATAATAAAGTGTCAAGAGGAATGTATAATCTTACAATTTACTTTTTTGAAATTATTCTTCAAGTGCTAAGAAAAGAATTATACAGTCAAATATGAAAACAAGTATAAATTGTGATATCTATCGGAAAAAATATTTCCCAAAAATCTTGAACTGCAAGGAAAATTCTGATAGCATATTTTGTTAAGCACATCTTTAAAAATATCTCCGGAGAAAAATTATACACATAGTACAAAATTTGGGGAAGAGTAACATTTTGAGTAAAGCAATATGTAAGAAAAATGTAAATAGAGAAAATTGAGTTTGAAAGTTATCTTAAAAGGAGCACCCAGAGCTTGCAAACTTTTAATTAAATTTTGTCCGAAACTGTTGATTGAAGGCGCCTTTAAGTATGAAAATTTGTGGGGAGGAACGAGTGGTTCTGTGAGCCTTAAACACTTCTTTAATGTTAAAAATTAAAAATAAAATGTTTTCAACAATTTAGATATGGGCATAAGGACAGATGTAATTTACATGAATTTTACGAAAGCATATAACAAAGTTTGCTCTAGAGTATGTCATTAGGAAAGTCCAGGATAACAGAGAGGGTTTTGAATTGAATGGATTACATCAGCTGCTTGTCTATGCGGATGACGTGAATATGTTAGGAGAAAATCCACAAATGATTAGGGAAAATACGGGAATTTTACTTGAAGCAAGTAAAGCGATAGGTTTGGAAGTAAATCCCGAAAAGAAACAAAGTATATTATGTTTCTTGACGAGTATATTGTACGAAATGGAAATATAAAAATTGGAAATTTATCTTTTGAAGACGTGGAAAAATTCAAATACCTGAGAGCAACAGTAACAAATATAAATGCCACTAAGGAGGAAATTAAACACAGAATAAATATGGGAAATGCCTGTTATTATTCGGTTGAGAAGCTCTTATCATCCAGTCTGCTGTCAAAAAATCTGAAAGTTAGAATTTATAAAACAGTTATATTACCGGTTGTTCTGTATGGTTGTGAAACTTGGACTCTCACTTTGAGAGGGGAACAGAGATTAAGGGTGTTTGAGAATAAGGTTCTTAGGAAAATATTTCGGGCAAAGCGGGATGAAGTTACAGGAGAATGGAGAAAGTTACACAACACAGAACTGCACGCATTGTATTCCTCACCTGACATAATTAGGAACATTAAATCCAGACGTTTGAGATGGGCAGGGCATGTAGCACGTATGGGCGAATCCAGAAATGCATATAGAGTGTTAGTTGGGAGGCCGGAGGGAAAAAGACCTTTGGGGAGACCGAGACGTAGATGGGAAGATAATATTAAAATGGATTTGAGGGAGGTGGGATATGATGATAGATACTGGATTAATTTTATTCAGTAGGGACCTATGGCGGGCTTATGTGAGGGCGGCAATGAACCTTCGGGTTCCTTAAAAGCCAGTAAGTAAGTAAGTAAGTAAATAAGTTGGTAAGTATATTACAAAGTTAATCACAAAATTGTATTATACAAAATAATAAAATTTGGATTTTTTAAATTAACACTGACAACAGTGATGTAAAAATAATTTTGTCCTTTTGAAAATTATTTCCTTATCGCAAAATCTCCCAGTAAAGCACCCACGGCCACCTGTATCAGTTTCAAAAAGCAACATTCAATTATTTGTATTATTGCTCAAGTCAATGTAAGGAAATATTAATTATATTAATTCATAACGTCTGTTAGCACTGTAACCAGTAATAATTTATATCTTTGTTTCAGGACCGGACTAGTTTGGCTACTCCAACATTTTAGTTGAAGAAGCGACTAAATCATAAACTGTAAGTAAGAGAAAACGCAATAATATTATTAACAAGATTATATTCATTTTCACAAATAACCTTGACCCTCTGTAAATAGTAAATTTCTCAATATTACGAAATGTGTAGTTTCTTCTTATATTGTTGAAGATTGCTGCTATAATAGGTAAGTGTGATTCATTATTGAAGCACATATAACATTAATCAACGATGTGCTTGTAATTTCCGTCTTCATGAAATGTATAAACATTTTTGGTTGTGTCTTGTGGTAGAAAAATCAAAGGCAGAAAAATTCATTGCCATAAACGGACGTCACATTGAGCACCTCATATTAACAAGTGTTCAGATCTCAGAAAGTATGTGTTGTAGGACCCATGTTTAATAGACTTTTTTTCTTGTTTTGATGCATACTATCACCTCCTAAAATATTGGATACTTTTTAGCACCCTGTATATCTAAGTAATTTTAAATACATCTGTAAAAAAGTGAAAAAGATAGTACATATTTCAGTACAATAATTAAAGAAAAATTAAGATGTAACAAATTCTGATAGATGAAATTGAATTTCAGCAATAACGAGACGATATGGGCTCGTAAGAAGAATAAAAAAGAGAAGGCTATGAAAATATGTTTTGGAAGAATACTTAATGATCCAGGGAGGAGAGGAAATCCAGGAACAATTTTGTAACATACATTACTCATAACTACTGTACAAGACGCTTTTAGATATTGGTGATCGGAAGATATTGTAAGCACTTAATAGGCTACGTGTAGTAATACAGGGCTACTACAAAGGCTTTACCCGATTCCATAGCCTTGTATTATGAAAAGTATGAGACATACATTATTGAAAGTTATACCAATAAAAAGAGAAACTCATCAAGGTTTTGGTCCATCAACTGCTACTGTCTTCGCGCTACGAGTTGGCGCTGGGAGTAGATAGGCGGGACGGGGGAACTTCACGCTACACTCTGACCTGAAAACTTCGTCCACTTACTTGGCTACAAGGGAACGGAGTCAGACATAAAAGATTCCGCATCTTCGGTGCTGTCGCTATGACTATCATTATCACATTTTTCAAAATTTCTGGAGTATGATCTGTCCATGATAATCGTCTGTTTATGTTCCAGCCGTGTATATTAATTCGAATCTCTCAACAAAGCCATTAGCCCTACCGCCCCCATCCTGATGGACACAATGAGTGTTCTGGACACATTTACGGTAGTCAAAACCCCCGTAACATTTTTATCGTGCCAGAACTTGGGAAACGTTAAATTGGTAGGCCTATCTATCCGCATTTCGTCCAGATACAAAATCGGTTTTTCCACTTTCCTAAGCTTTCTTATTTGCTGTAGATATCTTCACGTATTCTAATTTACAGTGTTTTCCTCAATTTTTTTTTTTGCTGCACACTTCTTCCACCTGAAATCCTTTTTCTTCAGTATTCGTCTTAATGTTGTCTTTCATTTCAAATCAATTTTCTCTTGTAAAAGACGTTTGTTGCAGCTTGGTACTATTTTTTTACTTATTATTTAACGACACTGTAATAACTACTAGCTTCTTCAGTGTCGATTGAATTGATGATGGCGAGATGGTATTTGGCGAAATGAAACCAAGGATTCGCCATAGATTACCTGACATTCGCCTTCTGCTTGGGAAAACCTCGGAAAAAACCCAAACAGGTAGTCAGCGCAAACGGGAATCGAACTCACTCCCGAGCACAACTGCAGATCAGCAGGCAAACGCGCTACCTCCTGAGCTACGCCGGTGGCCCTCTTTCTTTTTCAAATAAAAATTCTCAATTATATCTTTTTTGTCAATCTCCCGTCGAAGTCATCTACATTTGCGTTTCGGTAGTCTGGACGTTTACATTTTTTTTCTTCCTCAGGTGTCGACAACGCACTTTCTTCTGTGCAGTCTTTCATTTCATTCCTTATACGCTGTATTGTTCTTGTGTATAGATTAGAGTACTTTTCTACCTTTGCTGTAGGTTTCGTAAGAGGAATGCAAAGGCACTGTTGTTCTTTTTCTTCATCACAGAATTATTTTGCACTTCTAATAATATTCCTTTCTTCGCTATAGATTGTCAATCCTTGTTTCCTCTTTGTCGACATATTTACAATAAACAAAAAACTGCTATAAACCTAAATAACAGTATACAATAACATAAATTAACTATATTATTATCAACACTATTAACACGAAAAGCAAAGGATAACTAAAGCAATACAAGATTTGTGGTATACTGAAAACAATTGTCTTGTTGAAACTAATAAAACACTACAGTAAAAACCTACTATTATGTTCACAAAGTCGCAAAGATTCATAGACACGTGCAGTAGATGTTTGTGGAACAGGAATATTGCAGTGAACAGCGCGGTGCGCATGCGCGACTGTTTCCCCTCCGCCCCGTCTAAGTACTTCAGCCGCCTTCTCCTGGCGTGACAATATTACAAGTGCTCGATGTGACGACCTCGACAAACATCCACTCGGTAGTCTAACTCCTGCCACACCACTGGACATATCACGATCAACTCTAACCACTGCCGCATGGATCCGGTTATTAAGTTCTTCAAGATTAACTGGCAAAGGAGGTACATACTCTTGATCTTTGACAAACCCCCATAGAAAAAAATCACAGGGAGTCAGATCTGGCGACCGAGGAGGCCAACGGAGAACACACCGATCGTTGTTAGAAGCCCGTCCACACCAACGTTGTGGTAGATGCTCATTAAGATACTCACGCACTTCCAGATGGAAATGTGGTGGAGCCCCATCTTGTTGAAATGAAAACCCTGGTTTATCTTCATGTAACTGAGGTATCAACCACATCAACGGGCTTCTAACAACGATCGATGTGTTCTCCGTTGGCCTCCTCGGTCGCCAGATCTGACTCCCTGTGATTTTTTTTCTATGGGGGTTTGTCAAAGATCAAGTGTATGTACCTCCTTTGCCAGTTAATCTTGAAGAACTTAATAACCGGATCCGTGGCTAGAGTTGATCGTGATATGCTCCAGCGGGTGTGGCAGGAGTTAGACTATACCTTATTTTATTTCAAGGAGTGCAGTTCGGTGGCTCCTTTGAACACCCACTTACAGATTTATGACTTCCTACACAAACAACTCTGACAATTCCATCCTGTCCCCTCGTTCCAACATTGCACAGTTGCCACAATCCTGGTGACCTTCGAAATTATGCAGTGAAACTGACGGGATTCTTGAAATTCGGAAAAGATGCGGCAACTCTGCCTCCACGTGGATTTGACGGGCACCTGTCAATTCTTCTGAACGAGGGTTGTGATTGGTTACTAACAAGAGAAGACAAGATTTCCGTCACAGTAAGGAAGAATTTATTTATGACAATCAATTAGTAGGGTGCAGTAGAAGGTCTGTCGGCAGAGTCCTTTCTATGAAACTGCACTCCATGAAAAGAAATAAAGTATACCGAGTGGATGTTTGTCGAGGAGGTCACATCGAGCACTTGTAGCAGTTGATGGATCAAAAACTTGATGAGTTTCTCTCTTTATTGATATAACTTTCAATAATGTATGTCTCATACTTTTCATAATACAAGGCTATGGAATCGGGTAAAGCCTTTGTATTATGAAGAAAGATATAAATATGTTATTGGCTTTAAACACGAATTTAGTAACTAAGACTGGACGTTAAAATTAAATTTACATGATCTGAATTTATAGTGAAGTGAAGATTTTAGGAGGATAAAAGTTGACTTGGGGCCAACCGAAGGCAACAGAGGATATCACCAACAACGAACAAATCCATGCCCTAGGGCTAGACGAATTACAATCGTCGTTCGCGGTTTCCACCCCCGCTACAGCCGCTTTGTGCACCACGCCTACTGTTAGTCGGCACCCTAATTTTAGTAATCATTAATCATTATTCCGGACAGTATTCTAGTAATGAAAACGCGATTGCTGATGCACGTATCAATCATATTAGACGTGACAACTGTATCAAATTACTTTACAATCAATTTGACACGAGGAAATTATTATTTAATAGAATCATAACCAACTGCGTCATGCAGGCACGAACTGCAAGTGGCAGGAGAAATTGTGCGAAATGAGAACACAACAATGTGATAACTTATACAGTGTTACTATAAATGATCTTTCCGATTACAAACTTGAATAACTATCGTTAGGAGACACTTAGAAACATGATATTGATATCAATGGAAAGAGAAACTCAAGTATTTTTTGTTATGTTGGTAAATATGTCGCATATTTATTAATTTCGCTGCTAGGAGACGATATAACAGAAAAATGGCTGCAACCGAAAACAGAAGGGCATTTTGTGTGCTAGATTTTCACATATCCCAGTCTGTTGTCACTGTGCAACGCAAATTTAGAAGAAAATTTGGTGTTGATCCACCCGGTGGACCCAGTATCCGTAAGTGGTGCGCTGACTTCAAAACGAGGGGATTCATCTGTAAGCGGAAGTCAACCGGTCGTCCATCAGTAAGTGAGGCAAATGTGGAGCGTGTGAGAGAGAGTTTCACACGAAGTCCACAGAAATCCACCGTAAAACCCACTAGAGAATTAAACATCCCCCAACAAACTGTGAGGAAGATTTTAAGGAAACGTTTGAAGTTTCATCCATACCGTCTGCAATAGTTGCAGGCTCTGAAACCAGACGTCAAAGCCAAGCGACAGTCTTTCTGTGAGGAGATGCAACTCAGAATCGAAACTGAAGGTTTCATCGAACCATTGGTGTTTAGTGACGAAGCCACTTTCCATCTGTCAGGAAAAGTGCACAAACACGTCGGGATATGGGCTTTGGAATATCCTAACAGTTATGTGGAACATGTATTTTTTTATTTTATTGGGTTCTTTACGACGCTGTATCAACATCTAGGTTATTTAGCGTCTGAATGAAATGAAGGTGATAATGCCGGTGAAATGAGTCCGGGGTCCAGCACCGAACGTTACCCAGCATTTGCTCGTATTGGGTTGAGGGAAAACCCCGGAAAAAACCTCAACCAGGTAACTTGCCCCGACCAGGATTCGAACCCGGGCCACCTGGTTTCGCGGCCAGACGCGCTGACCATTACTCCACAGGTGTGGGCTTGGAACATGTACGCGACTCCCCCAAAGTGAACGTGTTTTGTGCTGTAAGCCGTGAAAAGGTGTTTTCCTTTTTGTCGAGGCGACAATCACAGGTAATTAGTACCTAGACATGTTACAGTTATGGCTTCTTCCACAATTGGAACAGCAGTATTCATTTTTCAGCAGGATGGGGCACCACCCCATTACCACTTAGATGTCAGAAACGAACTGAATACACGACTTCCAAGGAGATGGATTGGACGTGCTGGCCGTGAAGATATAGAATGTATGCATTGGCCTCCACGTTCCCCCGACCTCACTCCTTGTGATTTTTTTTCTGTGGGGTTTTATAAAACAACAAGTGTATCAACCACCATTACCACCTACCATTGAGGATCTTCGTGTCCGCATCACAGAGGCCATTGCACTGGTGGATGGTCCAATGCTACAACGTGTATGGCAGGAAATTGACTACAGACTTGATGTGTGTCGTGTGACACAAGGAGCTCACATTGAGCACATTTAACTTACTTGCTGTTGTGAACCAAATGTTTCTCTTTCTGTTTCATGTTTCATGTCTTCCAGTGAAAAATTTTAAAATTGTTGGAGTATCTGTTTCTGTTGATATCAATTTCATGTTTTCTCATTTTTTCTGATTTAAGAGTAGCACATGTGATTTAACCGAATGGATAACAAAAATATTTGAGTTTCTCTTTCCATTGATACCAATATCATGTTTCTAAGTGTCTCGCAACGATAGTTATTCAAGTTTGTAATCGGAAAGATCCGTTATAGTAACACTGTATAAGTATTCTCAGTGGAGAAAATGTTTGTTGATGACATATTTGTGTAGGCCTACACATAAATATGTACGTATGTACATACATACATACATACATACATACATACATACATACATACATATATACATAAATTATAATAATAATAATAATAATAATAATAATAATAATAATCTTTATTGTCATTGAGTGAAAAACTCCACTGTAGATATTGTCAATGTTACAAATTTATCTTTAAATAATACAAACTCTTCGTAGAATGCCTTCGATCGTGTCTGGAGGACAGTATTGTATTGCATAATACGCAGTACATACTCTTGTGTTTGTATGCAACAAAATAATTCACTCCCCATTCTTCAACACGTCCTTGCTTCATTTCTTCCCACACCACAGCAGTGGTGCATAGGTCTAAGCTTACTGAAGTTCCGCCACTTTATCTACTTCGGTTGATTATCCACTATTAGGTTGTCGGGGAGGGAGAAACAAGACACGTGACGCTATGACGTATCTACCCCCGGGGGCCAGATTTGCCCCACCCGACATTTAGATATAGAGCGCGCTTTTGCCTTCGTTCTTGACTTTCATCTCTGAGGAATCTAATAAGATAAATACAGCCTAATTTCTCCTAGGTTGTCTTTTATGGTAAAATTGTGTGTGTTTTTGTGTTTATCAGCTGATTGTAGGATGGAAACACAGTTTCTTTTGTGTAATTTCCTAAAAGTAAACAATACGGATGATGTATGTTCTCTCTTGAAAGGTATACACCATTTTTAAATAATTTAATACACAAACACAACTATTACATGAACTGCTCAATAAGTTTTTGTAGCTTTATTCTCTTCAGCTCTAATCAACAATAACAATACATGTTGCCAGGCGATGATAGAAAACAAAAGATGCGAAAACAAATGAATGAGGTGTATAAACAATTGAATGCTGTTTCATATTTAAGTATAAAAATATAGGGGTGGCTGGGGAATGGTGGGGATGGAATCTAAAATGCAATTAAGTCTGGTCTCATATTTCCCCCTCAATATCTAAATTGACGTGTTTTTTGTTTAAATTAAATTTAATTTAAATAATTAGTTATTTAGACTGGGAAGTTTTGAAATGAAAGCCCTGTATATTCGTAGTGCCCATACATGTATCACCACTTTTTGTTTCTGGTTAAGTGGAAGAGAAGCACTGATGGCCTTAACTTCGCCAAAATTATTATTATTATTATTATTATTATTATTATTATTATTATTATTATTATTATTATAAAAATTCCTTGACTTTCCTTTTTTCCGAATGACTCAATAAAACCAGTGTTTAATTGATTTTGTAGAATAGGGACTCTTTCGGAAAAGGAAGTTCATTTCTACTTCTCAATGCTCTGGGAGTACGTTGGGTAACTTCCGAAATAACTTGAGTCACATTATGATTTCCCTTGGCTCGCAAACTAGTTCCAGTAGCAAGCGACACACTTTGAGACCGTAACTACCCACTCAACTCACTTTTCTTTTCACTGTTAGTTTTGATAGCCCAAATAAAACTTTACTTTACACTTTGTGAGAAACTGTTGAACAAGTTGGTCACCTTTATAAGTCGGCCAAGTTCATGCGGAACTGACGGTGATCAATAGAGACCACAGAATGAAGCATTAATTTCGAAAAAAATCTTCATAAAATAGTACTTAGCAACCAGTGTGTAACCTTGGTAATTTTCACGAGTGTTTATAATGAAGATTATACACTTGTTATAATTATACAACGTTTTATGCTATTCTAGCATTAATAATACATTATGCAACGAGCCTAAAATGGTAGTAATTAAGACGCGAGTATGTTTATGAAACGAGCGCAAGCGAGTTTCATAATTTAATACGAGCGTCTTAATTACCATTATACTCAAGTTTCATACGACTTTTTATGCTCGACCATATTTCTAACTTCAAATTATTCATAAGTATTCATGTTATTCTTATCTGACTGAGGAGTGGAACTGATCTTGTGCAGTACCTCGTAAATTGTGAGATCTGCGCAGACGCGAAAGTATTGATTTTTTCCGAGAAACAAATGTCATTGACCTTGATATAATCTAGAGAGTAAAATAAACATTAATCTTGATATAACCTTGAAATTGAATTAGACATTGAAAAACGAGATGACAAATTGAATTTATTTGAATATTATTTACAATTAACGCTAATTAGTATAGTAACAGAACTAGTTGTCTTACGATTGCATATCCGAGAATAATCGATACTTGCGCTTTCATATTGCTACAATGGTATTTTCTGATTGTTGGAACCCTGAACTTTAATGAATAGGTGTACTTTAATGAGGTCCATTAAAGGGCTGCTACCAGGTGTATAATTACTACATTTCGGCATGGTCGAGCATAATAGTACATTATGCAACGAGCCTATAATGATAGTAATTAAGACGCGAATATGGATGTTTATGAAACGAGCGCAAGCGAGTTTCATAATTTTCATACGAGCTTCTTAATTACCATTATAGGCAAGTTTCATACGACTTTTTATGCTCGACCATATTTCTAACTTGAAATTATTCAGATGTATACATTTTATTTGTATCTGGCAAGATCGGAAGTGACCTTGTTCTAGGTCGTGAATTGTGAGATGTGCGCAGACGCGAAAGTATTGATTTTTTCCGAGGAACAATAATGTCATTGACCTTGATGTAATCCCGTTAAACCTGGTATAACCTTGATTATTGAATTCGACATTGAAAAACGAGATGCCAAATTGATTTTATTTCAATATTATTTACAATTAACGCTAATGATTATAGTAACAGAACATAACCTTCTGCGACAGTATTGGATTTCCAGCCTCCGTGACTTTTCGCTAATTCTCTTTCGATTGCATATCCGAGAATAATCGATACTTGCGGTTTTATAACGGTACAAAGCTGACTTGTCATTGGCTGAACACCTGTAAGCTGAGTTGTCATTGGCTGAAAACACCTGTACTTTAATGAGTAGATGTACTTTAATGACATGCATTAAAGGACTGCTACCAGGTATATAATTACTACATTTCGGCATGGTCGAGCATAAAATATATAAGAGAACTATTATAACGTACCACTGCTCTACCAAAAGACGATGCTTACCGATAGCAGGGGACTTGCTCCACGTGTTATATCTAAGTATGCGAACATTGACGTCCACACCTGTGGAGTAACGGTCAGCGCGTCTGGCCGCGAAACCAGGTGGCCCGAGTTCGAATCCCGGTCGGGGCAAGTTACCTGGTTGAGGTTTTTTTTCTGGGGTTTTCCCTCAACCCAGTATGAGCAAATGCTGGGTAACTTTCGGTGCTGGACCCCGGACTCATTTCACCGGCATTATCACCTTCATATCATTCAGACGCTAAATAACCTAGATGTTGATACAGCGTCGTAAAATAACCCAATAAAATAAAAATGCGAACATTGACTTTCTACTAAATCGACGAAGCAGTGAGTCCTTGTAAGTTATTCGTATAGGCCCTATTTTGTTTCATTTCTTAAAACATCGTACAATTATCGATATTAATGCATAGTCGTTTCTCTTTAATTGCACAATATTTCTCATTTGCTGGTGATAAGGCAATTTCACTAAAACCGCTGTAATCTACGCCTACCGCCTGCGTACGATAAGTGGTTATTCGTTTATTTCAGAACGACCCCAAAGTAATAATGATGTTCTTGAATACAGCGATCCAGAAAGCTCTGCAAAGACTGGGACGTCATAAAATGCTTCAGAATCACTTCTTCCTCCCACAGGAGCGAAGCGCTCTGTTATCGGAAACTCACAGCCTTCTCACTCGGTTCTACATTTATGGCTTTTAAATGTGATATTGCCTCTGCTGTGTGAACCGCCTTGCACGCGTCAGCATAAAATACAGATCGAAATGTTCTCAAGCGTGGAAATTCCGACTTACAAATATACCGTAATTTTCCTCTCTTCCTATGGCGCCTCTTCAAGTCCTTCGCAGCTGAAGCCGTTGCCAAACTTCCTATTGGATTCGAATCTCGCATGTTGAAAACGACAGGAGATTACGGATTTTAAGAAGAGGGTTAATATCCTTATCATGGGGCCTCTAGAAGGGAGATAAGGTCGGCATGTCCTGTGCCAGAAAAGGAGTCTAACGCTGACTGAGAGGACTTCGGACAAAATTACCGACTAGCCTTTCCTTAATTCACATAGTTTCCTATTTTCTGAACGTCCTGATTGGAATTGCATGTACACTGGCGTTTAAAGATACCTGACCCCTACTAATCGAGAGTGATCGATAATTTGTTCGTGTAAGTGAGGTTTCTTTAGTTTTTACTTGTGTGAATAGATGGCGAAGATGGCACTCAGTGTCGCCAGTAGTACATAAGGGTAGGTACACGTTGGAGCAACGATAAACGATAAGAGAAACGATCTAGCGACGCTTTGGTATTATCAAAGAATCAAGTGTTCATATCGGAGCAACGAGGACGCGAGAAGCGATCATTTTGATTTATCAGTAGAAGATATTCTATGCATCCACTTAATGAAAGAAGATATATAGGAAATATCAGCTGCTAGGTTCAAGGTTAATATAACTTAAATACGTACAAAATTGAACCCGTTTCTCATCCCAAAGATAGTATAAATTCGTTGTGCTGTGATTGGTTAGTGTGATCACATAATGTATCACGAATAAATACACAACTGATCAATTTGCCAATATCTACAACAATTAATTTAATATGCCCAAATAATAATAAATATATTAATATGTGGATATATTGATAACCACCGATCATTATACAGATTAATATTATCTTAATCAGAGATCATATGAACGACAAGAGCGAAGAAAATAGTACTTTTCTTTTTCGCCGCTTTTATCGTGCATCTTCGCTTTTATCGTTACTCCAATATGCACACCTCAATGACAATGCATGCTTCAATTCTCTCTGATATAGCATCGCTGCTTCTTTTATCGTTTATCGTCGCTCCAGCGTGTACGTACCCTAAGAGTGGTCGATAATTTGTTCGTGTAAGTGAGGCTTCTTTAGTTTTTACTTGTGTGAATAGATGGCGAAGATGGCAGTCAGTGTCGCCAGTAGTACATAAGAGTGATCGATAATTTGTTCGTGTAAGTGAGGCTTCTTTAGTTTTTACTTGTGTGAATAGATGGCGAAGATGGCAGTCAGTGTCGCCAGTAGTACATAAGAGTGATCGATAATTTGTTCGTGTAAGTGAGGCTTCTTTAGTTTTTACTTGTGTGAATAGATGGCGAAGATGCCAGTCAGTATCGCCAGTAGTACATAAGAGTGATCGATAATTTGTTCGTGTAAGTGAGGCTTCTTTAGTTTTTACTTGTGTGAATAGATGGCGAAGATGGCAGTCAGTGTCGCCAGTAGTACATAAGAGTGATCGATAATTTGTTCGTGTAAGTGAGGCTTCTTTAGTTTTTACTTGTGTGAATAGATGGCGAAGATGGCAGTCAGTATCGCCAGTAGTACATAAGAGTGATCGATAATTTGTTCGTGTAAGTGAGGCTTCTTTAGTTTTTACTTGTGTGAATAGATGGCGAAGATGCCAGTCAGTATCGCCAGTAGTACATAAGAGTGATCGATAATTTGTTCGTGTAAGTGAGGCTTGTTTAGTTTTTACTTGTGTGAATAGATGGCGAAGATGGCAGTCAGTATCGCCAGTAGTACATAAGAGAGATCGATAATTTGTTCGTGTAAGTGAGGCTTGTTTAGTTTTTACTTGTGTGAATAGATGGCGAAGATGGCAGTCAGTATCGCCAGTAGTACATAAGAGTGATCGATAATTTGTTCGTGTAAGTGAGGCTTGTTTAGTTTTTACTTGTGTGAATAGATGGCGAAGATGGCAGTCAGTATCGCCAGTAGTACATAAGAGAGATCGATAATTTGTTCGTGTAAGTGAGGCTTGTTTAGTTTTTACTTGTGTGAATAGATGGCGAAGATGACAGTCAGTGTCGCCAGTAGTAGTACATAAATATACCCACATCATAGAATTAAAAATTTCGTACCGCTCTAATGATAGTAAAAAAACAATAGGTTTAGGGGAAAGCCTCTGATACTGTCAATTATGAGAATAATTTATACTTAAGGTAAGCGTTCACTACATCGTATCGCACTCAGCGGCTATCGGTAAATCCGTCCACGTTTCTCGGATGAGCAACTTTTCCGATGCGTGCTATCATGGCCTTCTTTAATAAATCAATTTTAATTGCTCAACTATTACTATTATGTTGTGCCATGTTCAGTGTCGCGCCAAAACAGCAGACTGAAAACTTATTTCGCTTGTAGAAAACTGCGAATAATTATATATTTTGAGGCATTTCCATTACAGTAATCAAGTCGTTTCTTACATAAATATTATGCAACGAATATCTCTTTCGTGTCTTCCTCTTCAATTAATAAGCATGAAACAATTACACATTTTTATTGGCTAACATTCATGATTAATAGGCAAAATATATTGTCTTTAAGATACCGCTGTTTAGAAATTATTCTAACGACCTAATTGCGAAGCATGCTGAGCTACGTTTGGGATGATTTTTCTAGTTTAATGTATTATTTTAATATGCAAACCAAGAAATTTGGTTGTTGATGTTTCTATAGGGGTACCACTTTGTAAATGCAGTTGTAACGCGCATGCGCTAACCTCCCCTCCCACAGTTCTTGTTCATGGCGAACGCTGAGTTCGTAGGGAGTACAGCCGCGTCAAAGTGAAGTGAAGTGGTAGTATAAAATAAATGAATGAATACTAGTAATAGTGTTGTGTGTTTAAGTTATAATCAGAATATTGACATGTCTTTACGTGAGTAATATTGTTTGATCATGAACTCAAGGATGAATGTTCCCCCGAAAAATAGAGGAAATTATGTGAGCATGTGCGGAAAATGGAGGACAGATATTTTGGCCAGAAGTGTACGGTTGAAGCGGAAGTAAACAACGCAATCCAATGAGAGTCCCGATAATAGCGGCCTAGTACTGCCAAGTTCGGTTAAGACATAGATTCTGATTGGTGATCGACGTCGGGGAATGCACAGAGGGGAACACGCAGCGAGTGTGGGAGAAGGAAATGATTTAGATTTCCGCCATAGCTGCCTTTTCTAAGTGGTCTAGCTATAGTAGGGGTATATTGTTGATAGTTGTGTCTTAAGTTGTTATCTTTAATTATGATACTTGTGTCATCTGCAAATAGTATAGGATAACCTGTTCCTTTTATTACCGGATCACCAACGTTTTCTACTGAATTATTTCATATTCTTATGTACGGCTATTGATTTTTAATGAATATTTTCTTCCTCCAGAAAAATTATTTTCTGTGTTGTCACATACAAAATTTCATAAAAATAACGACGATATATTATGTAACCAATATCTCTTTCGTTTCTTCCCATTCAGTTAATAAGCACGAAACAATTACAATTTCTTTTTCGCTTTCACTCAGAATTAATAGACCTAACCTCAAAATTTCTCTGTTTTGTAATGTCATTGCCGTACGACATGAGTTTTAAAGCAAACAGCTGATAGAGAATCTGAAGAGGCGATGAAGTAGAGCCGTTACAATGAACGAACTCCACTTTAAGTATCCGTTTCATGCTATTCGTCCGAGGAGTGCGATACGATGTAGTGAACGCCTACCTTTAATCTGCATCATCCAACGAGTTAGAAAGAGAAGACTATAGAGTGGTCATGTTGTCCTGTACAGCGCTCTTTGCGGTGCCACCGCGAAACACGGCAGATCTGAGCTAAGCGCCCAACTTTGTAAAAATTCGTCTGCTTACAATGTTGTATAACGGAGGTAAGAAGTACAAAAAAACGAAGAAAAAACATGCCTGTTGTGTGTGCTGCATATAACTGCAATGTCAAAAGGAAAAAGAGAACTGATATATCATATTTCATGTAAATTTTATGAAGTTAAGTCCATATTTTTGTTAATTAGCAGCATTTTTTTTTCATGCATTAATGTGTAACAACACCCGGCATAAACAAAATAAATGGTTCACTGGTAATGTACTTAAACTAAATACAATACAATTCCGTTTCGGACCCAGTGAAAAACAAATAGCAATACAATATTAAAACTGTATTTCGACACCGGCATCCTTTATTTCTGCTCCTGTCCTTACTGCTTATACAAGAAGACGATGAGTTGTAGCTTATAAGAAGTAGGCCTATTTCGAAGACAAACGATTAATCAAATAAATGGTTCGCTAGTAATAAAGTTAAACTAAATACGGATGAAACCGCTACAATTCCGTTTCAAACCTAGTAGAGCAATCAAATATTAAAATTGTATTTCGACACTCGCATCCAAAATAACGCAAAACTCTGGGGTAGGTCGTATTGTTGTTGGTATTTTGACTGGAAGGACATGAAAGAACATAATTGAGCACCCACGTGCAATAATGGGGTAAGTATGAATATATTTCGTAACTACTTACCCCATTATTGTACGAGGGTGCTCAATTATACACTAATAATTATCTGTGGTGCCACAGCCCTTGAAAGGCTCAGACAGACCAGCCGGCTGTTGGCTTCACGTTCACATGTCGATAATAATTATACTTTATTGTAACAAAAAAACTGAAAGCGTGTTTTGTCATGTTTCATCCACGTTACAAGCTTGGAGGTAAAGGTTGTTTACTACAGATAGGGCCTACTTTCATATATGGTATAGTAAATACTTTTGCAACATGTAGAGACTGGGAAAACAATTTAATAAAATCATCCGAATCATACTCGTTCATTTTATAGGCAATCTTGCAGGTCGAATTTAAAAGAACCTAGGAATATTAACATTTTCTTCAGTATATTTTCTAGGACTTGTTGTCATACTACATGACAATTTTGCTTAGGTTATTCTTTTAAGCATTCCTTCTAGGAATAGCTCAAGTGTTTTAAATTTAGCGTACATAAGTTTAGATTAAGTTCCTAGCACGTATTTGACGAAATACTAGGTATTTCCACTTCAATTTAACTGATTTATGCAAACGAAATTAAGACAGCTGACGATTCTAATGTCAGTTATCACCACGCCCACTTTGTTTTGGGCGCATAAGTTCATTACCGACCGTCGTTCAATTTTCTTCAAACATGGCGGCGCAATGACCACTCTATATCTTTCTCTTTCTAACTCGTTGGCATCATCATTTCCCCCCCCCCCAACACCTTTTTACTCGTCCCAATAATAGGCCATCTATTGAGAACTAGCGGAACTATTTCAAAGTTTGTCAATTTCTTATATCTTTGGTTATGATTTATCCCGTGATTAGAAAGTTCTCTTATATAAGGGTAGGTACACGTTGGAGCAACGATAAACGATAAAAGAAATGACCTAGCGACGCTTTGGTATTATCAAAGAATCAAGTGTTCATATCGGAGCAACGATGACGCGGGAAGCGAACATTTGATTTATCAGTAGAAGATATTCTATGCATCCACTTAATGAAAGAAGATATATAGGAAATATCAGCTGCTAGGTTCAAGGTTAATATAACTTAAATACGTACAAAATTGAACCCATTTCTCATCCCAAAGGTAGTATGAATTCGTTGTGCTGTGATTGGTTATTGCGATCACATAATGTATCACGAATAAATACACAACTGACCAATTTGCCAATATCTACAACAATTAATTTAATATGCCGAAATAATAATAAATCGATTAATATTCGGATATACTGATAACCACCGGTCATTATATAGATCAATATTATCTTAATCAGAGATTATATGAACGACAAGAGCGAAGAAAATGGAATTTATCTTTTTCGTCGCTTTTATCGTTGCTCCAATACGCACACCTCAATGACAATGCATGCTTCAATTCTCTCTGATACAGCATCGCTGCTTCTTTTATCGTTTATCGTCGCTCCTACTTGTACGTACCCTTAGACTACACTCGCTAATCGCGATTAGCATTATCCGATTATGTCCGATCGCGATTACCGAAAATGTGTCGACACACTGGGTCACGCTTGGTCCCGTTGGTCAACAGCTGAATTACCATAGAGGAAATAATTTTCTCTATGTACATACGTATATGTTTACCTCCTGGACAACATATGAAGTTCATACCTTGTTTTGACGTTTGTTAATTGTTTTTCCTTTTTTGTCGTTGTTTCTTGCAGCTTGATATGGGAATTTATTGTTAAAAATTGTTAAATATTTTACAATCTGAACTGATACAATTTATACCATTACTATTTATATTATTTTGGAAAGAGATTTTATAACCTATAAAATTATATCATTAAGCCTAAGATTTATATTATTTTGCAATAAATCATATTTTTAAATTGAACCCTAACCTAAACGTAATGGAGACTGGAATTGAAAATCTGAAAAAGAAACCAGTTCCATTATTTACTGAAATGAAACATCTTTCAGCAGTCTTCTATTGCTCTTTACATATGAAATATGAATAATTCGTCTGTCATTTGTTAATATATTTCTTTTTACTTTTGTCACATTTGCATTAAATTTCTCTAGTACATCTAATAGTAGCCAAATTCATTTTCTAGCCATTCATTTTCGTTTCTATTTCATATAATACAATGGAAGGGGTAACAAAATTCCACAGCAGAAGCTATCACGACTTCCTAAATATTATAAATCACGGTGATTCGAAACCAAAGATTACTAAAATGTTACTTTCGTCCACTGGGCCGTGCCTCAGCGCGATTATCTAGTTCTGGAAACAGGATTAACCTCCTGATCACGATCGGAACGGTGACACATCATAACCCCGGTTGCGATTAGGTCGATAATCGCGATTACTGACTGTAGTCTGTCACCAGTATTACAATATCAGTGTATGAACTTTTTTTCAGACTGATGTTATCCAATCATTTATTTATTATACACTTACGATAACCTTATTCCAAGAAAATTATTGGCTTAATATTCATCGCCTCATCAAGTTTCCTGTTTTACGAGTGCATAATGTATCTGAGTCTGGAATGAGACTACGCAAATCTCTGAACAAAGTGAGACGGCAGAGGTTTCAGGCAGTCTTAACGTAAAATAACGTAAAAGTGATAATAAACAGTTTTTGAAAGACCACAGCGTTTCAAGATCATAAACAGAGAAAATATTTTGTGCGAGATCGTGCGTATTTGCTTGATTTCCGCACAAAACCAATCCGCAGAAAGTCTAAAATTACACATTCAGTATTCCCAACCTAACACACATAACAATTTCCCTCTTCTTACCGCTTAAGTGACATATTGATTTTACTGCTTTAGGCTTTTAACATATTATTTTAAGAGACGTTCAGTATAGTAATAATTATAAATTGGAAAATTACCACTGCAATTTCACCTAAATTGCACTGTTAATTATTGTTTTTAAATATTTGCAAAAATTAAGTAAACTCTACAACTCCACTAAAGTTACTGCATTCGTGATGCAAGTAACATTAAGGAAGCCGTGAAAAAATCAACAAGATTCCAGACTCATCATAGAATGGGGGAAAAAAAGACAGACGTATATCACGGCCTGCTGGAGTATAGTAAACACAGAAAACATTTTAAAGCAACAATATTAAAGATAGATATTTTTGTTTTGCAAATTTGCCGTCATTGAACAGAAACCAAGATGGAGATTTCATTGCAACTAATTAGAAATTCCTCTTTCAGGTATGTAATAAACGATCTTCGCACAAAATAATGTACGATACACGAGCGGTATGTTTTCTTTCAATTCTCGGAAATTAAAAAAGCTCAACTACGTTTCGCTTTTTCAATCTTTTTCTCGAACATGAAAACTTCAACATACCGCTCTTGTAACGCATACTACTATTAACATGATGTGTAGTAAGTGTTTGCAAGTTTTCCAATGTGCAGTTTGTTTGGATAGGACGCATAGTTTCCGGGTTGGAATCAAAACATATATTGATGATGAAGCATTGTATTTTGAATTATGTCACAGACAAAAGGTGCTGAAATATCGATTTGTGTTTTATTATTGCTGCAGGTGGCAATTGGAGCTCGCAATATATTCCACTCTATGCCTGCAACGTCGAACAGGAATTACGCGCGAGAAACATTTACTCCGAAATTGAATTGAGATGAATTTCAACAAATATTTTTTAGTGTTGGGGGAAAAACAATTTTAACCAGCTAGCTAGGCCTCTGCCAGACAGCGCAGTACGTCACAATGGGTACGGAAATACATTCATATCCGGCACGGAATTCAAATTCACGACATTGGTCATCATGTAACGTCAGAGAAACTTCTTCTGCTTCTTCGTCTATGCCACTCCAGCTCGATAGAGGGCTTTGTGTAGCCCAAGTCTATATCTGGTCTCTCTAACATATGACCCGTGGTGAGACTCCCGTGATATGAACAACGCGACACCGATAACACGAGTCTGCATGGGTGTTGTTCTTTGGAAAAAGAATAATGTTTCTGGATCATTCTGATTGCAAAAATGAAATTCGTTTTCGTGTACCAGGTCACAATTTTTCACAATTCAAAATTTTATATGTCTAATATTTTTCATAATATAAGTTAGTAAATCATTATTATTTTTCTGCAGTTGATATCGTTAAAAACAATTATTTGTAAGGCACGACAGTTTATAATTTCAATTTTATTACTTAAAATGTGAAAGAATATTCTTCCTTCTTATTGAGTAAGGCCTAGTTTTAATATTTCCGTCCTTTTAGTACCTTAAGATGAACTACTGGTAAGATATCCTTTATTTATTCTTGGGGATTCTTATCTGTCTCCACCCATCATCATCTATGAACAGAAGTCGGCCTCGGTAGCGTAGTTGGTATAGCGCTGGCCTTCTGTGCTCGAGATTGCGGGTTCGATCCCGGCCCAGGTCGATGGCATTTAAGTGTGCTTAAATGCTACAGGCTTATGTCAGAATATTTACTGGCATGTAAAGTAACTTCTGCGGGACAAAATTCCGGCACACCGGCGACATTTATATAACCTCTGCAGTTGCGAGCGTCGTTAAATAAACCATAATATTTTTATGAACAGAAAGTAGGGGAGAGTCGGGTAGTATCGGACATCGGGTAATATCGGACAGTGAGTTTCTTTCACCACACGATGATAGTACCTGATTGACATGGTTAAGTTTCTGTGATGTCGCATAGAGAAACGTAACCATGTCATTCACGTACTACCATATGGTGGTAGATGAAAGATACTACCAGATGTCCAATACTACCCGACTCTCCCCTAAGTGTTTTGAGATCATACAAATTTATTGGGTAGATTTATTCGTTCCATAATATTCTTACATTTGCTTTATAGCATAGAATAAAGAACATGTCCAATTCTTACGTTTAACATATAAATGCAATACATAAAAAATGCAGTAGGCCTACATATAAAATGCAAATATGAAATATGTACAGAATTAATACCTTAATAACAATAATATTTTATACAATGTAATATGATTACCATTTAATAGTATTAAAATATTTATACAGTACTGTGAAATGTCAAGAATTCATCTACAGAATAGAAAGTGTGAGATATTAAGTAACTTTTTAGTTTTACCTTAAATAATCCAGGGTTTTGGCTATGATTCTTAATGTCTTCGGGAAGACTATTGAACATTTTTATCGCCATGTAACGTATTCCCCTTTGAAAGCATGATAAATTTGATGATGGCGTATGAAAATCATTCTTTGTGCGGGTATTTATACTATGTATGGCTGAATTAGTTGGAAAATTTTCTTTATTACATAAGAGGAACTTTATTATAGAGTATATGTACTGATTTGTTAAGGTCAAAATCTCTAATTTTTTAAAGAATAATCAACATGATTCTCTAGCCTTTGCACCAACTATTATTCTAATGGCTCTTTTTTGTAATAAGAATATATTTTTACTATCTGCAGAATTTCTCCAAAATATTATTCCGTAGGACAGAATGGAATGAAAATAGGGAAAATATATTGTCTTTAAGATACTGCTGTTTAAAAATTGCTGTAACGACCTAATTGCGAAGCATGCTGAGCTAAATTGGGGGTTATTTCTTTGATATGATTTTTCCAAATTATTGTATTATTAATATGGAAACCAAGAAATTTGGTTGTTGATTTTTCTAGTAGAGGTATATAAAAAACTTTGACAGTTTCTGATTAACATGCAGAATACCGCATCCAGATGTGTCTCAATAATTTACATGTGAAGCTGTAAAGGTTTGAAATGGACACTCTGTATTATTTTATTAAACATTAACACCAAATTACCTTTCGTCTCGTTTCTCTTATCTATAATGTAACCACGACGTAAATACCAGATCACTTATCTGTGGCACGCTAAGTATACCTCTTCATAGAACATCTTGTTATTCCTCATCTTTTACAGTATCCACCTCGCGACAATGGAATTCCTTGTCACAAAGTATTAGGGGCTGCAAGACAATACAAACCTTTAAAAACATCTTAAAAGATAACCTTATTAGCATTTCACTCCAATCATACTGATTTAAACTATGACTGACTACATTGTTACTTTTTTCTTTAGACATCATCTTGATTGTGCTGTATTTTCAAAATTGTCTCATAATAATCTCGTTCTATTATCTAATATAATTTGAAATATATTAACATTCTATGTATTTTAGTTTAATTCTGCTACACAGTTTATTTCAGTGTTTAATTAATAGTTCATAGTATTGTAACGTTTCATTACTGAACAACAATGTAGTTTTATTCTTAACAATATGATTTGCTTTCCACACAGTATTCGTTATAGCACTCCACTGACGACAATGACAATTTACTTGGACTATTACGAACAACAATGAACTGTTAATTTTAGCTAATGTTCACAAAGCACTATTTACAAATCAGAACTGTCAGTTCTGAGTTCACAGTTCTTCTAGCTCAGTCACTAGAGTTGACAGTATCTCGAACCACGGACCTTCAGAGACGGTCCACTGCGCTCGAACTCAGGCCTTCGGATGCTGACACAGTTGCGGACGCACACTAAGTCGAACTCCGGTACACAAGACTGGCTGGCTTGCTCTGTTCACTAGCTTACTCACTGAATGGCTGAATAAACTGAAAAACTGCTCAAGTTCCCTCGCGTTTCTTCTTTTATAACCACAGCGACGTAGCCTGGAAAGTTCCACGCGTGTCCAGAGAACAATCCAGATCCCTCTTCTCTCTGCCAGCACCAGATGCGCGCGCAAATTCCCTCGCCGCGTAGGCCCTTTCCCCTCTCTTCTCTCCGCTGCGCGCCGTCCCTCAGTGCTCCGTGGAGCCCGTGTCGGCTCACGCGCGATCTGCTCTCTTGCGGGACGCTGGTCGTGAGTTCGAATCTCACGTCGCTGTCACAGTATTTTGTTGTTTAATTCGTAAATAACTCTTGTATACATGTAACTCTCATCTAAATCAAATTGCTGAATTCTTTGTAAGTTCATGCATATGTATATATATTTTTTGCTGGTTGAGTGGAAGAGAAGGCCTTACGGCCTTAACTCTGCCAGCTAAAATAAATCATTATTATTATTATTATTATTATTATTATTATTATTATTATTATTATTATTATCATTATTAATACTATATTAACAGATACCTTTGGATTAATTAAGCCAACCGTCTTAAGAAGACGAATGTGACATTCACCAACACATCGCCATGGCTTTTGAACAATTTAGCGGCAGACTCTAGTGGGAAATGTCCTTCAGTCTTGCTTGTTAAGAGATTCTAATGGCAGAGAACAGGTTAATGGGATGGATATTACGAATATCTGGCTGAAAATCATATTCGTTGCAATAGTTGTGCGCAGACATCTCTTGGAAGCGGAAAAGAACTTCAGTTGGACTTGAAAGCGAGATATAAGAAAAGGCAGGTCAAGCGTGCTCTATCTGCAGGTCTCGTCTTATTCCGACCACGATTTATCCCAGCGTAACACGCGGAAAGGAGAAAGTAGTTCCTCAGAAGATCCACTTCAAATACTGTAACCCGGATAACGAGCATGGTTCCATCTTCGATTTGCAATGGTCAAGATATCATAACACGTTCTTCCTCCAGGCTACGAGTGGACTCGTACAGGAACTTGTGAACTTTCCAACTTCCTGTAATGCAACCAACTCTCTGAACCAAATTACAGCAAATTCGATATACTGGATAGATTGTGACTTTATAATGTAGGATGGGTATAAACTTCCTTTATTATCATATAGTCATTGTTATCAGTACAGGTCTAAAATCAGACTGATATTTTTTTTCCTTCTGGGTTTTTTCTTCTTTTGCCTGGAGATTCACTACTTCTTTTGCTCTTCTTTGTATTTTATAGTATTAAAGGAATTTGAAGAATGAAATATGCTCGTCACATATGTTTGTTTGTGTTTTTTTTTTTAATTTCTTGGCTTAATTATACAGAATGTAAAATATTTCAGGATAATAATAATAATAATAATAATAATAATAATAATAATAATAATAATAATGGTTTAATTTTCAGTAATGTTATCATATCACAACGTGATAAAACGTAGAAATATGTCTTAAATGCCTCTCTCCATTTAAAAGTTTGCCCATCACTAACTTTCTAATTGTTACATTTCGGACATAAGTAGATCAGGTTAAATCGATGTACATTAACCCAAACTACATTATTCTGAAGTATTTTACATTCCTCCTGAGACACCCTGTATATTTAAAGTTCTTCATAAGATAAAAAAATTATCCTTCTCCGATTTCATCTAAATACTGTTTTGAAGAAATAAAATTATAGTTATTAATAGTGATGTGCAGACCCTCGTATGTCCAGGAAATTCAAATTTATTTTTTCAGAAAATAATAGCGAAAAAATTAAAGATAATGTATGTAGAACAATAGGACTTATTATTATGCTTTAAAAAAGTATTAACTTCAAAATACCAAGCGCTTTTGAAAATAATCATTTTTGTGCCTCCTGAAAAATCTACTCAAATGGACATGTGGGGTTTCTACAATTCACTATTCAATAATTATAGTATATCGATTACGACCTTTAGATATGCATCGAATCGTTCTGGTGTGCAGCGCGTCTGAGAGAAATCGCTGTACGCATGCGCATGCTCGAACTCACTTCTTAGGTATCGATGCTATTGGAAACGGGTATAAAATCTTAAAATAGGTTTTTTAGTATCTTATTCGTATAAGAGCAAGGAAAGATTGTTTTATTTCTAGGGAAAATGTATTTGAACGTAGATGGTAAGACAATTAGGGGAGAGTCGGGTAGTATCGGACAGAGCGTTTCTTTCATCTACCACCATATGGTAGTACCTGAATGACAAGGTTACGTTTCTCTATGCGACATCACAGAAACGTAACCATGTCAATCAGGTACTATCATCGTGTGGTAGATGAAAGAAACTCACTGTCCGATATTACCCGATGTCCGATACTACCCGACTCTCCCCTAATTCAGTATTTTAATAGGTACATTGTACCAGTATCAAAAATACTCTTTATTTCATCGTATTTGGCAACGTAACAATGATTGTATAGCCTACTTGGCAATGCATTAAAACTTTTAATTCACTATTCGTTTGGACTAATTATATTTTTTTTGTCCTTTTTCTTAGGTTTTTCTGAACTGTAAGACGAATGTCAGATAATGTCATAGTTAGAGCCAGGATGATTAGGCATTTATAAAGTTAAAATAGGCGGGCAAAAAAGGCAATAAACACTTAAAAAAGGCACAATGAATTTTGAAAAAGGCATTATAAATTTTAAAAAAGCATAAGATATTTTAGCAATAAATTTTAATTATATCAACATAACTCACATTTTTACTTCGTAGTTGACACATGCTTTTTTTTTCGTGACTGTCGTTTCACAAACCTTACATAACAAAACTGTTCCATCAGTTGAAAACACATGGGCACCAAATTCATTAGCGTAAGCATGAAGTTTACTTTTCAATGGTTTACTGAATTTAGGCATTCTAGCTAACCGATCTTATACCTTCTGTCACCCGACAATAACTGACTGTTCCTTTCTCCTACAATAATAAACACGTGTAGCACAAAATTGTAACAGCAAGATTTGAAAATATAAAAACAAACAATTGGAAATGCTACGTGATAACTTCTATGAGAACGACTTTAATATTTAAAATTATAAAGCTGATTGTTGGTATCGTGAAGACATGACATATTTTTGTATTAAAGTATTAAAGCACGATTATTAGCAGATTAAGCACCGAAATAAACTACTTTTATTTACTATTGTTACTGAAGTGTGTCATTGTTTCATACATTTCAATTTCATACACATTACATTACAATTAATTATAAATTTGTAAATAAACAGGAAATATTGCTTTAAATTGACAAAAAAAAAAGGCATTTATTATTGGATTAGTAAGAAACACCCTAAAAAGGCAAACTAGGCAAAATAAAAATTGGTCCTATCACTTTAATTTACCCCAAATCAAATTTTATCTATGAAAATAATTATGTAATTCCATCCAATAAAAAAGGCATTTTGCCATGAATTATCAATCTCATCTCTCCAACATACCATCACTCGCTACCGAGTGATGTAAGGGGTTGTTGGACAATAACTTCATTTAGGTCAAAATTACATAAATTCTTACTTAACAAATTAATTGCTGATTAATATTTATTACATATAATGACACTAACATCTGTCCATTCTTATTATTATCATTAATTTCTCTAAATAGATTTACAAATCCTCTAATGGCAATTACATTAATATTCTCATTATAGAAATATATTTTAGATCTATATATATTTTTTTTTCTCCCTGTAACATAGTTCTACTAAGCTTATATTAAATTAATTTTCATCATTTTATTAGCTATCTCAAATCTCAAATTCATTATAATTGATTGAATTAAATTAGCTCATAAATTAAGTTACTACTTTACCTTATAGGTTTATCTAAATTTAAATAAATATGTAGTCTACTAGTCGTTAAAACTTAACTGAAGAATATTGCTGGAGAACCTTTTAACTGTAGTGTAAATATTCGTAATTTAAATATGTATTGTATTGATTAAGGCTGGTTGAGTGGAAGAGAAGGCCTTATGGCCTTAACTCTGCCAGCTAAAATAACACATTATTATTATTATTATTATTATCATCATCATCATCATCTCGCTATCACCAATTCTACGGACACTAGCCAACACCTTAGTTGATATAGCGACGTTAAATAACAGATTAAAGAAATGATTTCAATTTTAATATATTTCTTTCGCTATTATCAGTTCTAACATTCACTTTAAACTATATTAATTCATTCTTTAATTCAGTGTGAAACTTTATTTTCATCGACATTTCTAAAAAGTATAGAATGTAAATAAACTTCGTGCGAGATCGTGCGTATTTGCTTGGTTTCCGCACAAAACCAATCCGCGGAAAATGTAAAATTCAACATTCAGTATTCCCAACCTAACACACATAACAATTTCCCTCTTCTTACCGCTTAAGTGACATATTGATTTTACTGCTTTAGGCTTTTAACATATTATTTTTAGAGACGTTCAATATAGTAATAATTATAAATTGGAAACTTACCACTGCAATTTCGCCTAAATTGCACTGTTAATTATTGTTTTTAAATATTTGCAAAAATTAAGTAAACTCTACAACTCCACTAAAGTTACTAGATTCGTGATGCAAGTAACATTAAGGAAGCCGTGAAAAAATCAACAGATCAACTTGCCGATGTTATTACTGCAATATGTTATATAAATAATATTGTTAAAATATTAAAATGAAAAATAAATCATTACATAACCTTACCGTTTGTTTTAAGTTCGCATTTATAGACTGGGGGAAAAAAAGACAGACGTATATCACGGCCTACTGGAGTATAGTAAACACAGAAAACATTTTAAAGCAACAATGTTGAAGAAAGATATTTTTGTTTTGCAAATTTGCCGTCATTGAACAGAAACCAAGATGGAGATTTCATTGCAACTAATTAGAAATTCCTCGTTCAGGTATCTAATAAACGATCTTCGCGCAAAATAATGTACGATACACGAGCGGTATGTTTTCTTTCAATTCTCGGAAATTAAAAAAGCTCAACTACGTTTCACTTTTTCAAACTTTTCCTCGAACATGAAAACTTCAACACACCGCTATTGTAACGCATATTACTATAGCCTATTGTTGTTTTAATTTGACCACTTATTTTAATGTCTTTCCTTCAAAACTGTCTTCCATTGATGGAAGTACCACTCATGTCTAATTCATGGATCACTCCCCTCTAGAAGGGAATAAAATCCCAGAAGGGATGAAGTTTATGTGAATAGCAATATCCTGACTCTATTCGGCGATCTGGAAATCCTCTGTTCTTCAAAAAGAAGAGCGCGCATTAGTAAACATTGTTCCGGATAAAAATACGATCTTCGTAATACTGTTTTCTTGCTGTGGATAACTCCTCCGTACCCCCCTTAACAAGCTGTAAGTCTCCACATAATTGAAAATTCTCATTCAGTTGGCGTATCGATAGAATGGCTTCCCATACCGGCGACATGGGTTCAATTTCCGCCGAGATCAATACAAAGAAGGCAATAATTGTAAGAGAAATAAATTTAAAGTCTAGAATAATAAGAAAGAGGAAGAAAATACGAAGTCTTTCTTGTGACACTTCTATTTGTTTCTCTGAACAATTCTCCATTATCATCTTCCAGGAAATAAATCAGAACAATATATCGCATGGCACATTGTATGACCAATTAGGTAGGCTACTCTAGCTGAAGAAAAAAATTAAAAAAGAGGGAGAGAAAAAATCGTCACCATCATCAGGGCCTATCTTCATTACTGTCTTCTTCATCATTATCATCATATTTATATTCAAAGTTTGGATCTTACGACACATTCCGAAACGAAAACCTGTCAAATTCGCATGGTGATCTTCACTCTATTATTACTTACTTACTTACTTACTTACTTACTTACTTACTTACGACTTTTAGACAACCTGGTGGTTCATTGCCGCCCTCACATAAACCTGTCATTGGTCCCTAACCTGAGCAAGATAAATCCAGTGTCTACAGTCATATCCGATCTCCCTCAAATCCGTTTTAATATTACCTCCCATCTACATCTCGGCCTGCCCAAAGGTATTTTTCCCCTTGGGCCCCTCACTAATACTCTATGTGCATTTCTGGATTCGCCCATACGTGCTACATGCCCTGCCCATCTCAAACGTCTTGATTCAATGTTCCTAATTATGTCAGGTGAAGAATACAATGCGTGCAGTTCTGCGTTGTGTAACTTTCTCCATTCTCCTGTGACTTCATCCTTCTTAACCCCAAAGCTAAGCATCTTATTCTCAGACACCCTTAACCTCTGTTCCTCTCTCAAAGTAAGAGCCAAGATTCACAACCATACAGAATAACCTGTAATATAACTATTTTATAAATTGTAACCTTCAGCTTTTTGAGAGAAGATTGGATGACAAAAGCTTCTCAACCGAATAATAACAGGCATTTTCCATATTTATTCTGTGTTTAATTTCCTCCCGAGTATCATTTATATTGGTTACTGTTGTTCCAAGATATTTGAATTTTCCCACCTCTTCAAAGGATAAATTTCCAATTTTTATACTTCGATTTGGTACTATGTTCTGGTCACGAGACTTAATCATATAACTACTTTGTATTTTCGAGATTTACTTCCAAACCTATCCCGTTACTTGCTTGAAGTACAATTCCCGTATTTTCCCTATTAGTCTGTAGATTTTCTCCTAACATATTCACGTCATCCACATACACAAGCAGCTGATGTAACCCATTCAATTCTAAACCCGCAATAATAATAATAATAATAATAATAATAATAATAATAATAATAATAATAATAATAACGTGAATAGTTGCGAGTACACATCGTGCACGTTACAGTTGGAATGTCTGACTTTCAATGTTGTCTTCGTGGCCACTAGAGTTTAAAACTGAGTTCTCATAGATATGCAGCAACTATTTGCATTGCTCCAGGGTGCAATATCGTTTGTATAAGATATACTATAAATATCGAATATCGGAAAAGCTTTCTAAAATACCCATATCTTATGGTCTCACTGTATATCCAGGATTCCTTCTCCTTGCGCCGCTTCCACTTTAATATAACCTCGAGACCCACCCTGATTAGTCATAGACCGTGCCTTCTATTGGAGATCAGAGAGCATCGCTCTAATATTGGTTACGAACAAACACGAAGCTGAGCTCGGGGGATCCTCAAAGTACATAGTGGCGTTTTATAACTTACATACTGTGTTTAATCTACGACTATTAAAGTATTGACAAACAGATTTGCTGCTTATTACACTGATCAGTACTTCCAATCTGAGTGCACCAGACAGAATTAGTAATTAAATAGCATTATCACAGCGGTAGCTCTAGTCTAGTGTGCTGGTCTTCCATCGACGTGACCCGAGTTCGAGCCCCGACTAGGTCGTGATGAAATCTGCATAGATTTTATTCGGCTACTCCCATTTTCCTCTTCCATTCAACCAACACACTCCACATTTCCGTCATTTTATCTATCATCTGCAGTAGTTAAAAATATGCTGGAAATAAGGTATGCATTACTCTAGAAATGTCAGATTTCTTAAAAAATTTTGCTAAATATTGTGTTTGTCTCATCTGGAAGATAATTTCTTCCTAGCTTTAAAAATATATAATTTGTGCCCATTATCTTAATAATGTCATACTTAGTTGAGCATTTATAATATAATCGCGTTGTACTTTCAATATCTCACGTCATCTTCAGTGTTCTATTTCACATTTTCCGACATTTATTATCGTTCCGACGGACAGAAAGTAGACTTCATTGAGGTACCAAATTAAAGCTTAAACATAGGGCTGTGTTGTAAACTAAAATAATTATTTTCAATCGATTATAATTATTTTATCCCACAAATATATATATATATATATATATATATATAATTTGAACTGGTAATGGAAATTACGGGAAAATGGCTGGACGGATTTTAATAAATGACCCCTCATTTTGAAGTTTGGAACTCAAAGTTTTTCGGAAAAATAGTAGTTTTCAGTGAAATGTCAATTTTTAAACATAATTTTCCTATTTTCCAAAATTCATCTGTCGTCAGTTTTGAGAACTAGCTAATAGCATTCACGGCCGACTTGATATACCCTTCGCTTTTTTGTAAAGGAGAAGCGAAGCGAGCATCAAGTCGGCCGTGTTGCATTTCAGAATAAAACAAAACACATACTACAGTAAACAAAATTACACGAAGGCCATGATCTGCAAGAATGCTGACATATTTAGAGCTCAAATTAAATTGGTTATTAAAAACTTAACTTACTAAAAATAATTTACAGGTTCCATTCTGTGGTGTGTAATTTTCTGGGTACAGCTGTGTATTGGATATTAAAAACTACAAAACTTGAGGTGGTTTGATGACATTATTACCATTAGAAATGAAATATTATTGTAGTTAATGCCATTATGTGACTATTTTTCATTAATTATACATAGATAAGATAACTGCCTCCCATTGGAGGTAGCCCAGAAGGACTCAGTATACTCTCCTACATGAATTTTGCAATATTAAATGTTTACATAAATTTTGTAGAATGAAAATTAAAATAAACATATATGAATTATAAAGTGAATAAAAAAATTAAACAGAGTGAATATGATGACTCAGAATTTGGCAAGAGCGTTTCAAAACTGAAGTTATGATGTCAGCAGTAAGTGTCTGTGGTAGTTCAAAAGTCTTCCTGAAGCTTTCAAAGAACTTGGGAATCACACCACGAGCTCCAATAAGAAGACCAATATTAATGCTATATTTATGATATGAAAGTGAAACGTTTTGGGGTCATATAAGTATATGTAGAGAATAACTTAAATTAGATTTTGATTTCTATATTTTACTGAGTGGCAGCTATATAGTATATATAATATAATATATGTTACTGAAAGCTATAAAACTTACGTAAGATAATAATATTATTAAAATCAAATATTTTTATAGTTATTAATCAAGTGGGGTTGGGTCTTTTTCATATATTTAATGGCGGTGTGGTGTAGATATTTATATGCGTGGTTCTCTTCAGTATTGGCTCGAGAGAGAGTATTTTTCATTGTTATGGAAGCAAATAACTTTCCGAATGTCTGGTATTCTTCATTGAAAATAAATCTGAAAAATGTTTATTTGAACGTCTAATGAACTTAGTTTGCAACATTTGCTGCACAGGCCACTAATACAAATATATAATCGATGGCCTAGATCTAATACCACGTATGTGATTTCTCCAAAATTTTCAGGAGAGATATAAAACTGTTTATTATTTATACATTCTAGTCAACTCATAGTACGTAGGATCAGTCACAAGCCATGTAACGTGTCGATGAGTTGACTTGCATCTGACTCCGCTCCATCTTCAACATCATGTTTTAATCACTACATCGACCCGAGTGATAAAATATTCCATAGAACATCAGTTTTCAACTACCATCAAAATATGGCATCATTTAATTTTTACTTTCATACCTATCTTACATTTATATTATTGTCTTTACTAAGAACCCAAAAGATATTTGTAGGCCTATATGCATCACCCATTGAATGCACGTTATCATTGAATTTTATAAGTCGTTGTAATATTTTGACATATGATAATGTTCCTATACTGTTTTATTCATTATGTATGCATTTTATATTTTATATTTCACTTGTGTTCAATTTGTCTAATTTATTGCTTTTCCACCTGATGATTTCTTGTAAAATCGAAAATATTCGTGGATACTACCAAGAATTATAATGTGATTATTGTAACAAAACTTGTTTCTTGTACTAATATGATAAGTTGTTGACTGAAATTGTAATATAATTTTTCTTATCATATATTATTCAACTTATCTGAACTTTAACTTCAACATGACTTTTAAATTTCTGTGTTTAGGCCTATGTTACGTCTATGTTTAATTATCATTGTGAATGTGCCTTTATTTTTTTTTTCACGCGTGTAGCCTTAATGAAATGAAATAAGTATTAAAAGAGTAATAATTCAGAATCATAAAAGCATACGAGTATAATATAATACTAAAAATGTAAGTAATTGATTATATTATATACGATCGGGTAGTAACACAGCGCGAGAGACAACTTAACGGCACGACAACTATCTTCGTACTAACCCACACACCCCCATTCTATTACAAAAAGTAGGATCAGGAAGACGAAAATAAATTTCTGAGTGGTTGACATCATTTCAGAGTTGAACTATAATGGTATTTAAATTATATACCCTTAATATGATGCTTTAGATGGGTGGATCGATCTTTGAAATATCGAAACAGTTCTGACGCAGATAAAGTTTTCAGAATTGTGTTCTGCTTTCTATTCCAACGAGTCCAGAGTATATTTGCTTTGTTTCAGACATTTCAGACGCTTGGAATGTGGTTGTGACGCCAGACGAGGTGAGCGGCATGGCGAGCAAGGGCGAGACCGGGGTAACGCCCCCCTCTCCGGCCGCCGCACCCCATAACAAGAGGCCTACCATCCTCATCTACCCCACTGGTAAGACATTCATGTCCCTGTTCTGTATCCGACGGCTTGGGAATCAGTGCTAAAGCTAGGGACTTCTTACTATTACTAGCTCCGTCATAGGAATTCAGTACTTTTATATGGAATCCTTCAGGAGATAAATGAATGAATAAATAAATAAATAAGTAAATATGGAACGAAGTATGATCAGTGATGTATGCAATGGAGGGGGCAAGGAACTGACCACTCTACCCCATATCTCCTGGCTTAGTTTCCTTATGACTGATCCCTTATTCGTGTAAATTATGAGGTTCAAACCTGTCTTCTGACAGCTGACTAAATATCAGTGCTCGATTCTCTCCTGAGTAAAAAATGAAGCGTAAATCTTCTTGCAGCTAACTTTCCCCTGTTTCATTAATGCTGGTGTGATTGTTGCAGTGTCTCCAGAATCGATTGTAATCCCGATTGTATCCTGCATCCTGGGCTTCCCTCTTCTGGCGTTGCTGGTGATCTGCTGTTTGAGACGACGTGCGAAATTGGCCCGGGAGCGGGCGAGAAGGCGCACAGGGTACGTACACTTCCACTGACTTGACAGTAAGTGACTCATTGCTCCCTGCACATTCCCTTTCGTGTCTGCAGAGAATTCAAAAGAGCAAAGGTTGGCTTTCAACACTCGCAAATCCCCGTCATCGAGCTTTCGTATAGCATACGGGCATTGCTTGTGACAGACTCAAGTAAAACAGAGCTGTTTAAATTTCACTCTGCTGTACAGGACGATTCTAAAACAACACTACGAGTTCCCAGATATTTTAGACGATCACAAAATAAACACAACAAATACAATTCATGCATTTGGATTTACTCGGTGATCGATAGATAAAGCACTGAACACTTTGCGAGTAGGTTGTTTGACGTGACTAATTTTGGATCGATTGCAGTAAGTTCGATATTCGTTTTCAACATCATCATTATTACTAATTTAAGGATTAATCCCTTTGGTTCGTTTAGTCCTTACTCTTCCGAGACTTTCTGAAACGTAATGAAAGTACGCAAATATCGAAACTTCCTGGTAATTAGATAGTACAAGGCAAGGTTTAAGCTAGAATATAAATAATTGTCGAAAAAATGCACAAATGAAAAATTATATTTGTGCAAATTGAGAAATGTTTGTACAGTATTATAGAAGTCTAAATAATTGTGTAGAAAGATAAAATTAATAAAGTATGCAGAACCAAAAAGTTATACTGTATAATTTGTTGTTGTTGTTTTTTTTTTAGTTTTATTACTTTCAATCCATCTTATCACACCACACTATAGATATACTGGGTGTTCATTTCAAATTGTGTCATGACGTCACTGCTATGAGTCAGAGATTTGAAGCGAGTTTCAACTTTTATGTCAGAAAAGTTGCCTATTAATCAAGGCGTTCAGTCTGAACTTGCCGACCTGGATGGCTCAAGCGGTAGGGACACGGCTTGTCTCTATCGCTTGGTCCGAAAGGTTGTGGGTTCGAGTCCCGCCTTGGGCATGGGTGTTGTGTACGTACTACTTTAAGAAAGCGGAAAACGGAAAACAGAAAAATAGAAACGAAAAAAAAAACAGAGATTTCATATGAAAAAGCGAAGGGGAAACGTCAAGAAAAAAAAAACCTCACAAGTGATAGGCTTACGAAAATGGTAAAAATTGTAAAATATTAAAAAAATAATAATAAGAAATAAACTTGAAAACGTGTACGGTAAAACTTGAACGTCGTCGCAACAGATGGCGGTCTGTACGGTCTGTGTGCTACCATAACCTCTTTCGAACTGTGTTTTGCGCGGGAAGTCGTACGCAGGGTATTTGTTATCATCGGTTGCGTACGGTAACATTCCACAACACAAATCAAATACTCCGTGTCCATGTTGACCGTCGAAGTTAATGTCAACAAATACGTAAGTAATCGTCTTAACCCTCTCCCCATATCCCGACAGTAAGAAAAAACTCACCTTAGTACCTGTTTCCAAACAGTTCACATTCCTGCCACTACAGGCGTTGCCGTACGTATCGGTAAGTGCTCTTCGGAATGAACGCCGTACTTGCCAGGCAACTTCTCTGGCACATAGGTAATACGCCTCTGCGGAAGTGTAGGAAGATTGAATTCTCTAGGCTCATCGGCTAGCCACATGACGGCATACAGCGAGCCATGACACACTTTGAACTGAACACCCAGTACTTATGTAAGTACAGTGAAACCTCTCCTTACGGACACCCCCAAGATACGGACACTCCTCATATACGGACAGATTTTTATGTCCGAACTGAAATAATATAGAAATAATGATAAATTAAACTCGTTTACGGACACTCTCAGACACGGACAGCTGTTTCACAGTCCTAAAGCTTTACCTCCTGACTACGGACAGAACTTGGATTTCAAGACCTAATGTGTTACAAAAATGGAAAATTTAGTTTTGAGAACTGTACAGGAATTCCTTAACATGAAAGAAGACAATAAGGGTCTCGTAGGCTACCACTAGCCCAGCTGGATATCCCTTGTTAGTTGGAAGTGGGTGGATAAACAAAATCATAAAATTTAACCTGTCCGATGGGTCCAAGGTTTCCGCGATCGTGAAATTGTATTCGACACATGATAGGGATAGTAGGATTATTCTCTTCACTCCAATCAGTTGTTCTGTTTCGAAAGACATGGCACCTGAACGTAAAGGTTAAGTTGAAAACTGTAAATTACAGTACTGCATATAACTGTACACCTAGAATAAAACTGCATGGCACAGTACTGTATTTTCCTTTTTCAGTTTTATGTGCTGTAGTTCAAAGTTGCAAAGAATTTACTATAGTACAGTATACTGTATTAAGAATTAAACTACAGTAATATATTTCATTTAAAGCGTGAAGGGATATACAGGGACATCATTTTATTTTTACTAACATTTTTAATATTAACTTGCCTATACCTCTGGATAAACGCATTTTGCTATCCCTTTCCTCCACTGGAGTTCGATGATACTGGCGTAATATACAAACAAATCACTTTACTAGGTATAGGAGGGAAGAAAAGTAGTTCATCCATTTACGTAAACCAGGAAATATCGCGCTTTTGAGTTTGATCATTTTGATTATGTTTTTGTTTAATCAAAATACAGTACTGTATTAACAATGAGTGTTTTTACTCACGAACTGAGCTGTCCATGCGGACGTATTCATTATGCAGTGTATATTATACTGTCTACAGCACATTAGCGTACAATATAGAGAATGAAGTTAAATTGAAAAATAATCATAATATGGATTAAACACATTTTTTTAAATGGTGGCCGTTCATTTCGATACAGGCTTCAGTTCTAATGTGCATATTATCGCACTATATACTATTGTATTTAATTCCAATTACCAGTTTCGTTCTTCATACTAGTAACTCATGTCGAAATAATTCTGTACCTACTCTATAAAAGAGTAACTTACGTACTGTAAATTCAATCTTCACTTCTGCCCGATCCGAAAAGATAAAATTACTGAGACATGCTATCTACTGTCCGTCCAAGTGGTTATGTTGTAGGGTCGTAGAAAGGGAGGAAATCACGTGACTGTTAATTACTTAACGAGGTCCTTTTATTTAAATTATTTTAATCAGTTGTATAATATTACGTAGACGTCCAATTCCTAACAGAAATTAATGTTCTCAGAAAAGAGCTAAGACAGCCCAGCCACTAGCTGGCGAATAAAAGCTGGTGGGGGAAACCGGGATACGACGTAGGGAAATGGACGACAGTACCTGTGCGAAAATGATTCAATATTGAAAGCTCTTTCGTCACTGGAAAACGCGAATATATGTTTGGAACGTACTGTATACTATGACCGTAAGGCTACTATGACTGTATATGCGGTCTTGGATCTGTGTGGAGAACGGTTAAACTTCATTAGTAGAAGGGGTGGGAGTGAAGTACATTCAAAAACTCAGGTACAATAAAAATTAAAGTAAAAATAAAATGATGTCCCTATATAATGCATATTATAAATTTACTGTTAGATTGTGGAGCCTCCCTCCCAATAAAGGACACCTCCCAGATGCGGACAGATTGTTACGTCCTTTCGATATCCGTAAATGAGAGGTTTCACTATAAATCATTAGACGTAGGTATGTTTGGAATCAATTACTGCTGAATTTACATCACATTAAAATATGTTATTTTATGGGCACTCTAAACATTGAAATTCTTTACTGGTAGGCCCTTCAAGACTTATTGTTAGCAGAGTGTTAACTCTTTTACTGAAAGACGATTTCCAATTCAACATTTTACAAGATTCATGCAACTAAATCCTCGCTCACAATTTACAGTATGCGATGGAATTATATAAATAAATTAGAAGACATTGTTGACTTAACTTATATGAATTGCAATCAATTCGTGAACATCTATTGCTCAATACCTTTTTGAACATTGCCCATGCCATTAGCATTTCATTTAAATTCAGACTAGTTCAAACACATCTCTGATTTCATTTTCTCCTTTAGCAATCTTGGTTTCTGAAGTCCAATGTGGTTGTCGCGATTTTGCGCGTTTTCATTCAAAGTTTGTTGCATTTTTAGAAGTCGAGTAGCAAAATGCGACTGTGGTTTAAACCCTGGTACAAGGGAATGTTAATGCTTAAGGTAACACAGGACAACGTAAGTTAAAGTGAACAGACTAAATTCTTTTGAGAGAGGTTAAGTAATTTATTTAATAAAAATAATCTTAAATCATAAGTGTAGCAGAAAACTGAATAGGCCTATATGAATCAGTACATTACGCTTTTTAATTTTTCATTAATAATGAACTGACAATTGCGTGAACAAAAAAGTGGAAAATCAAGGCTTCTACTCAAACATGTATATTTTTAATAACAGATTAATATCACATAATACCAAGCTTAAAGTTTTCAGGACGTGGTGCGCCCAGTTGTTACATATGGCGCAGAGGTTTAGACTCTAAATTTAAATTATGAAACGAAGACTACTTAGAAAGATATTCGGACCTATCAAACAAGATGAGATAATCAGGAATTAAATTATTTAATAGAGAACTAGGATGTTGTCAGATTTATTAAATCACAAAGATTAAAATGGCTGGGACACCTTGAAATAATGAAAGATAACTGTATGCCAAAAAGAATGTTCAAAAGGATACTTCACTCAAGGAAAAGAAAAGGCCGCCCAAGAACAAGATGGTTGAACTATAGGTATAGAGACAGATCTTGCTGCAATGAGGATTAGAGGTTGAAAACAGAGATCATTGGAGGAGTATAGCTGCACAGGGTGATCCGTTTGGGTATGGATAAAATAAAAACACCGTAAAACATTTACTATTGAACTTTATTTGTTGAAACTTTGTGCATACAACAATGAAAGATGGGAGATTCCTCAGAGCTCAACATGACCCCCATTGCATACCCTGCACAACTCATAATGGGACGTAAGTGCAAGTTTGAACCAATAAATTATTGAGATTTGCGATAGATTAATTAGTTTAGGAAATTGTATATTTATTATGTAGAACTACATTAGTATATAGATCTTTTGTAAATTGTTAAGTTTTGTACTTTTGTGAACTATATCAATAAATCTATCTATCTATATCGCCCCCCCCCCAAAAAAAACTCATAATGATGATGCAATTCAGCCCATGTCCGTTGTAACATAAGAGAGGTGATTTGTTGAAAAGATTGAGTAATTTTTACTCTCAGATCATCAATGGCCCTGGGTTTCTGTGAATAGATAATGTCTTTAATAAAACCCCACACGAAGAAGTCAGAGTCAGGAGGGGTTAGATCTGGGGAGTTTGGGGACCAAGCCAAGAGATAGCTGCTTCTCGTATTGGGTTTCACCTGCGATCTCCTGCATGTTTTTTTTTTTAACACAGAACCTGTTTCTACAAAAATTTTCGATAATACAACATTATGAAATCGTATTTAGGTACATTACGCACACCATACTCACGTCGAAATTCTCTTTGAACTCTTTTAACACTCAAATTTAGCATACCAAAGAACACATTGTACCCACTGTTGATTTGTATTAGCCATTTTAATCATCTAAGATTTTAATTTGTCCTCTCAGATTATTATTATTATTATTATTATTATTATTATTATTATTATTATTATTTATTTATTTATTTATTTATTTATTTATTTATTTATTTAACCTGGTAGAGATAAGGCCATCAAGCCTTCTCTTCCCCTCTACCAGGGGATTACAACTACAATATACAATTACAATTATAATTACAATTACAATTAATATTAAATTTACAGATACAATAAAAATCAAAGTACTAAAAGATTAACTGATTAATAAAAGCTAGACAGTTTATTGTAAAAGTTAAGAAGAGAAAAGCATTTCTTTTATTGATTAAGTAAAAATTAAACCTACTCTACGCAGTAAGAAAATGCTTAATAAGCTTGCTTTTGAACGCTACTAAATTCCGACAGTCTCTGATGTCACTGGGTAGGGTATTCCACAAGCGCGAGAGCGAGATTGTGTATGATGATGAATACGATGATGTCTTATGTGTTGGTATGGCTAGTGTGCGGCTATTTTGTGTGCGTGTGAAGAGATTATGATATGGTGACAGGTAACTGAAGTGGGAGGCAAGGTAGGTAGGTGTAGAAGTGTGAAGGACTTGGAAAAGGAGAACAAGAGAATGAAAATTTCTACGTTCGTTAAGCCGTAGCCAGTTTAGAGTTTGGAAGGATGGCGTAATGTGGTCAGCGCGACGGACATCGCAGACGAAGCGAACACAAGAATTATGAACACGTTGTAATTTTTGCGACTGGTTGACATTGACATTATGCATTGTTGATTTTCATATATGGAAACTCCCATCTTTTAATAGTAATATAACCAGCAAGAAATTTTTTTCCTACTATCTTAATAGCTTTATAATAATAAATTAATGTTATTCGTACCCAAACGGATCAGACTGTATATTCGGTATTATTTTCGTAATCAACATGTAGTAGCACGCTCTCTGACAGCCAAAGTAGGCGCTTTGTGACCAGGAAATAAATATTGTCCACCCGTTTTATTTATTAGTGTTCCAAAAGCTTCTGCCTGATTTCAATGTATGTGTAGTGATTTTCTATTAAATGTGCTCTAATATTTATTATACAGATATATTTCATGTTTCATACACTAAGTGTAGGTTATTAATTTTATTTTGCTTATCTACGTACTTATTTTTATTGTTTACCTAGTTTTCTTTCAATTAGGCAATATTATCTACAAATGAAATGTGAATAAATGAATATGTTGGACTGTAGATTAAAAGATTTAAATAAAATTCTTCTCTTTACATGTAATTTTAGCTAAAAAGTATCACTTATGTTTATATAATAAGTATGCATGTTTGTGAGCATGGACTGTACCTGGTAACATTTTTGTAGTCTCTGTTTCTTTGAAATATTTATATTATTCAGTTTTTTTACATACATTTTTCTACTTTGTATATTTTTCTATTCTTTATTGCACACGTAGGTGTAACATTTTGATTCGCGTTTTGTTATGATTCACCACGAAATTAGAATAACACGTGTACTACTTTAAGCATTGGACGCTAACTGCTTCTGCACTCTTTCTAAACATTTTGTTATTCTCCAATTTCAGGGTTCCCACCCAGCTGGAAAACCTGGAAAAGTCTGAAATTTGATGAAGAGGTAAAAACATAAGACAAGTTTTTGTGGATTTTTTTATTTTAAATTTTGACAAAATTATATACTTATGTGTATATTTCACGTATCAGGAATAACTCATTTTATTTGTCTATTTTGAATAGTATTTTTGATTTTATTGAAATATTTAATTTAAAATGTTTAGTGTACTTCATATTAATAATTTTATGGCATAGATCTAAAATGCCTCTCAGATTAAATCGACGAAGTATGCTGCAAACAATGAAAATTGTTTGTGAAGCAAAAAATAATACATATTATGACAGGTTATAACCATAAAATTACTGAATGAATTTGTGAGACAGAATAACGTCTACTTATATTTTTGCAAATATGGAGCAGTAGGTATTTTCGTTGAGTGGGAACCTTGCTTATTTAACATAAAAGTATTCAGCTAGCTCAGAATAATAAAATAATAATGTCCAGTGACTGAAGTATAATAATTTTAATTATTTTATTTAAACAAATCCCCATACAAAACTGTGAAATACTTATTCCGAAACAGGTCGAAGGATTTTACATAGAATAGTCGGAAAATCTAGCCTGCTGCTAATGTTACGAAAGGAAAGAAATACTCTGTTGTGATACAACGTATGTGTTGTTTCATCCAATCCAAATAATTTTTGTAGTTTAAAATGAAATACCCTTGACTTTCCCTCACCTTGCTTCGCTTTGCCTTGCCTTGTCTTGTCTTGACATGTGTCTTACCATGCTTTGCTTTGTTCTGTCTTTATTTGCAGTCTATTGTCTTTTAATATTTTCTTGTGTTTTGTCTTGCAGTGTCTTGAATTGCTTGCTATTTGCTATTCTATGCACCCCAGCCATAGTTAGATCAATAATATGACTTTTGACTAAATGGATCGGATTCGGTATTCTTCAGTTACAAATTTATAGGGGAAAGTAGCCTATATCGTACCGGCGCCGAAATCGTACCACTGTTAATATTGAGGAAAGTATTGCATGCAGGGACCATCTGGGGAATTTTCCATGAAATACAAACAGAATCTGATACTCGTTCAGTTTCCCCCCTTTCACCCAAGACAACAGCTGTATTAAATCGTGCTTAATGGTAAGTTCTGATTTCTCATATAAGATTTTGTTACTCTTTCGTAAGCTTTTATTGAAACATTGAGTTAGTTTAATGAATGTGTTTTATTACACTTAGTATATTAGATTGTTTGCATTATTTAAACGGTAAAAACAGTCACTGTAACAGTTTTGTTTAGGCTATAATCTGAATAGTTTGCTTTTATGCTGGTTTCCTAAATCGTACCTTTGAAAGGTTGCTCATATCGTATCAGTACGATTTTGGCAACGTGAACAAGTAACGTTAGGTGCATAATATTTTCAAATTTCGGAATAGATAATGATCAAACAAGAATACGTAAAATCGGAACCAAGTGCTGTACTCAAGGCACTGGATGAATTTCCATCCGGAGCAATGGGATTGAATGAATGTTGCCGTAAGTACGAAATCTCAAAATCGATTCCCAAGCGAGATTTGATGGGCAAGGTAAAGAGAAGTCTGGATCGTCCTGCAAATGGATCCGTCAACGGGACTTTTGTACATATTTAACGTTGACGAAACGGGTTTCTCCCTAAACCAAAGATTTCAGTTCAAACGAGAATGAGAAAAAGTGTTCAGTTAGCTGATGTGCTAACTTCAAGTCCCTGTAAGAATCAATTGCAGCAGAAGTAATCGAAAGGAAGAACTTCAAGGAGGGGGGGGAGGGGAAACAAAAAAAAAACAACAACAAATCAACTATCAAAAGGAACGAAAAAGGCATCTAAAATTATTGATGTTAATGTAATAGAAGAGGACCGGTTTTATTTCATCTGTGAAGAAGCTGTCATTATGATTCCTTGCTCTCTGTGCAATCAATGGGTGCATGAGATGTGCAGGAGTTTCTACGGCTCAAGAAAACGTTCTCATTTTGTCTGTGACGTGTAACGACAGAATCTGACAAGTAGGTATCTTTCATATGTGTTAAATAAGATTGAATCTTAAATGATCCTTCGTGTTTTCGTTTCACTAGATCTTGATAATATTTAAGATTTATATACTACAAAAATCTTCGTATCTTAAAACATCTCTGTTTCTCATTTTGTATTAATAAAATTCCATATTAAATGATAATAATGTAATGAAATATATTATTTTTATGAAGTTCTTATTGTGAAAATTATGTCTTTTACAAATGGGTACGATTTAAGCAACGAATAGGTACGATTTAGGAAACTAGGCGCATAAATCGTACCACTTGCAAAAGTTTTAAATAATGCCTTTTAAAACAGTTTATAATTATTTTAAAATTCTGAAAAAATATATATATTTTGTGTCCCAAGGTACTGTCTCAATGTCTAACAGTATATTCAATTAAAATTCCTTCCCATTTCTAAATAACTGAAGAAAAACTGAAAAGTGGTACGATGTAGGCAACCTTCCCCTACTATAAAAAACAGCTGTGATACAGATTTAGACTCAATACTTTGAAATTCTCTGGTAGTCTCTTTTCTCTGTTGCTCCATTATCAATATTATCAGCTTCTATACGAATACGAATTGTCTGTACGTCAACCACACACAGAAATGTAACATAAATAAATAAATAATCTATGAAACAACAGATTAAGATTATCTTACGGCTCAGTTAACAGGAAGGACCTCTTTGTGAAAAACACGTATGGCCAAGTGCATCAACGTCGGTTAAAAATATAGTAACCATGGTTTACGAAGCCACGGTTAAAAGTAACCATGGTTAAAATGTAATTTATATGCACCATTCATGATCGCCGGTTACGTAAACATGGTTAGCTGACACCTAATTTAATCAGGGTAAAGTCTGTGATGGTTTAAGGTAAAGGTGCCTAATTCCGTGATACCCCTAATCCCGTGATAAAATTTCAATTGACTGCCATGAGTTGTGGTCTCTGACTTTTAAGTTTTTGAAATATCTAACAGATGCCAGGAGATGTGTTCTTTTCAATTCTATTGACTACCCGCCTTTTGAGTAGAAGCAGTCGACTGCAGAAGCTTTTGTTCAGTGAAAGGTGGTTGACCAGTAAGTTTTTCTTTCTCTTGTGACCGCTCCTGAAGAAACATTTTATATTTGAGGTAAGAATTAATATAGCATTATAAAAATAATATATTACTGTAGATTATAGTCAGCTGAATCAATGTGTATGATTATTTAAACATTGTGAGACAATAACAATGCTACAGAACGATGAAAGAGTAATGGAACGGAGAAAAATTCTCTCCGGCGCCGGGATTTGAACCCGGGTTTTCAGCTCTACGTGCTTAGTGGATAAAGCGTAGAGCTGAAAACCCGGGTTCAAATCCCGGCGCCGGAGAGAATTTTTCTCCGTTCCATTACTCTTTCATCGTATGATGACGCAGAATATCTGCATGGAAATATCATATGTACTTCGGTACATTAAAATAATATAAATGCTACAGGAGCTTTCCCATTTTCGGATTTATTTTGATATTTCTCCTTCCTGGCTCACTCGACCAGTGATGCCAACGCTAAATTGTGAAAATTAATGTCTATGAAAGAAAATAGTTCGTGGAAATAATAATAGAAATAATCTATAGAAAACATCTATTGTAATTATAAAAAAATAATAGAGCATATATTTAACTTAATTACTGCTGTTATTAAGAACATAAATAATGAGGAATAATTGTGTTATAATTCAATTTGTTCAAATTTAATTTTGTATTGAATTTAACTTTCAGTTTATTTTGTTTATAATATATTAATATGTAATATATGTATTCCTGTAGTTACAAAAATATGTTCTATGAAATTTGTCACTTAGGCCCTTTTTCTATGTTGTAATTTCTTCCTTAATCCATATTATAACAATATACCATGATTTTAATGTGTTTTTCCAAATACACGTTTGTTTTCTGAGCAGTTAATGAGGATTATTTTAGTATCACGGAATTAGAATATCACTCACGGAATTAGGAAACCACTATCTCGGAATCTGGATCCCTGTCACGGATTTAGGAGCCACTGTATAACAATGAAGAATCATATAATTATTATATACCAAACTTGCGAAACTGTTGACACTGAATGTTGTAAAAACTGTAGGTAAAGGTCAACATAACGTTATTTAAGTGTTATTTGAAAATTTGTATTACAATTTTGGCATAAATATAGGCTTTACTAAATATGTCACGGAATTAGGCAACCTTACCCTAATGTTTCTATAAAATTACTGAGTTTAGCTGGAAACCGCTGATATTGTCAATTATGACAATCATTTATGTTTAATCTGCATCAGTGGCGGTGCGTCAAAAAGAGCACAAGAGCATGTGAACACTTTGTTTCCATTAATGCACGACTAGTTTTATTATTTAATACCTTATTGGCGTAGTGGGGATGTATAATATCAGGATCGAGTATTTTAAACTTCCCGCATCTTGCATAAACTTCTTATGTAAACTTGGCAACATCCGTTCACGTACAAGCCGTGCTCTTTTCAAGAAGGTTACAGAAATTTCACGCATGCGCGGGAGAAAATTCTCTTTCGCTGGCCGCTTATGACTCGTCAAGAGCATAAAGCGTTAAGTGAACAGTGAATCTATCCTACAGATGTCAGGTGCATTGATGCCTATCGTTTACGTGCTATATCTCGAGGAGAAAATTTAATAAGTCTGTATTTCAGCCTGTAGGTGTCAGCATGTCACTGTCGGAACGTTTACTTTATGTGGATGTGTGTACAGTGCTGCTACGAGAGTGAAGTTTGTGAATTACTATTCTTCAGTGTCGGCATATAGCATAGTTTAGCTTTCAAACACGTGCTGGCTGAATGTGATGATAGTATGGATTTAAATATCTGTATGGTGGTGTATATTATTTAAGAATAATATTTACTGGCATGTATTTATAGTAATCAATCTATGCGAATGGGATTACAGTACTGGTATATGCTATAGTGTATCAGTGTGTTGTGAATCAAAATACAGTATATTACTGAACACACGCTTTTGTAAATTCTTTTATGTATTAATTTTTAACAAACGTAAACAATGAACTCTGTTCAAGTAATTTTGAAGAATAAAGAACTGGGTAAACAGGCTTTCCAGGAAAAATTGGAAATAAAAAGACTAGGTTTCATTATTATTATTATTATTATTATTATTATTATTATTATTATTATTATTATTATTATTATTATTATTATTATTATTATTATTGTTTTGAATTTATATACGGTTTTTTCGACAGTGAAACATTGGATTCATAACGTTTCATATTACACTAAAAACGTACGATTTCAAATTCTCTTCGATTTTGGAACACACAATTGAACACACATAATATTTTATCACGAGCCGCCACTGATCTGCATTATCATTTAAATGGTATTTTTATTTTTCGAACGGGATTAAGTACCCTACCAGATCGGCAATAGGCATAACATACAGAGATCTCGCCCAAAGGTTTGGGAATATAAACTTTAGAATTATAGGGCCCTATTCATAGACATTCTTAGCGCGGGCTTTCGGTGGATGATCAGCGAACTATCGTTTTTCGTATTCATAAACCAGTGTCAGCGATATGATATGATATGATATGATATGATATGATATGATATGATATGATATGATATGATATGATATGAATCCTGTTTAGCACGCTCGTAGCGTGGGCTAGCGAAATGTCTATGAATAGCACCCGTAATGTTTAGAGTATAAACTAAGACTTTTCGAACTCGAAGCGTCCGATTATTTGCTTCTTATCCAGTATAGAAGGAATGTTGAATTATTACCAGTTCTCAATAACATTTACCTGTTCTGTTTTATAACATTCATTTCATAAACAATCTCAGCAGAACATCATTATCGTATTTTTGGCTATTAGCCACTGCAGTGCCAATGCCATTCAGATTGGCATCGGTTCTAATTAAAATATAAAGACTATATTGTTGATTGTTGGTGAGTGAATATGACCAGATTGCATTAGCCAGATTAGTTGGTCACGGTGAGAGTTATGCATATTCTGTTAGCCTATTTAATTGCGTGTTATTGGTGTATTCTTCCGAATATTCGAACATTGCGGGAGAGTTCGTAATCTGGCAGAGAGAAGTGACGTTAATGGTCAGGCAAGTCAGCGAACAATGGCAACAGCGCATATTAACAAACACACATGCAGTTAGACAGCTGTCATATGCTTTTTATCATAAATAAAAACATGGAGATGTCACAGCAACAACGTAATGTCACCTTCTGCAATTAAAATCTATTATATTTGTTTCAAATACACAAATAAATAATATAAAAATAACGACGTTGCAGTAGCTGCGACAGACTTTGCAAAGTGGCAGATTCTGGTCAGGAGGGCTCCTGAATTTTCAACGTAACGATGATACATTTATCTATCTATCTATCTATCTATCTATCTATCTATCTATCTATCTATCTATCTATCTATCTATCTATCTATCTATCTATCTATCTATCTATCTATCTATCTATCTATCTATCTATCTATCTATCTATCGATCCATCCATCCATCCATCCATCCATCCATCCATCCATCCATCCATCCATCCACCTACCTACCTACCTACCTACCTACCTACCTATCTATCTATCTATCTATCTACCTACCTATCTATCTATCTATCTATCTATTTATTTATTTATTTATTTATTTATTTATTTATTTATTTATTTATTTATGCGTAACAGATCGACCATTGATCGACAGATATTGGAGTTAAAAATGGAAGTATAAGGGCACAGTACATTAGTTATTCATAGATTTCAGAAAGGCATATCACTTGATTAAAAGACAAAATTTATATAATATTGTTATTGAATTTGGTATTTCCAAGAAGCTAGTTCGATTAATTAAAATGTGTCTCAGTGAAACGTACACTTTTCCTGTTCACTGTGGGCAAAAGCAAGGAGATGCACTATCACGTTTACTTTAACTTTGCTTTAGAATATGCCATTAGGAAAGTTCAGAAAACAGAGAGAGTTTGAAATTGAACGGGTTACATCAGCTGCTTGTCTATGCGGATGACGTGAATATGTTAGGAGAAAATCCACAAACGGTTAGGGAAAACACGGGAATTGTACTTGAAGTAAGTAATGAGATAGGTTTGGAAGTAAATTCCGAAAAAAACGAAGTACTGTACATGATTAGATATGTCTCATGACCAGAACATAGTTGAAAATTTTATTTATCCTTTGAAGAAGAGGAACAATTTAAATACTTTGGAGCAACAGTAACAAATATAAATGACACTCGAGAGGAAATTAAACCCAGAATAAATATGTACAATTCCTGTTGTTATTCGGTTGAGAAGCTTTTGTCATCCTGTCTGTTTTCAAAAAACCGAAATTAGAATTTATAAAACAGTGATATTACCTGTTGTTCTGTACGGTTGTGAAACTTGGACTCTCACTTTGAGAGAGGAACAGAGGTTAAGGGTGTTTGAGAATAAAGTGTTTAAGAAAATATTTGGGGCTAAGAGGGATGAAGTTACAGGAGATTGGAGAAAGTTATGTAGCGCAAAACGGCACATATTATACTCTTCATCTAACTTAATTAGAAACATTAAATCTAGACGATTTACATGGGCAGGGCATATAGCACGTATGGGTGAATCCAGAAATGCGTATAGAGTGTTAGTTGGGAGACCTAAATTCAAAAGACCTTTGGGGAAGCCGAGACGTTGAAGGGAGGATAATATTAAAATAGATTTGAGGAAGGTGGGATATGATGATATGGACTGGATTAATCATGCTCAGGATAGGGACCAATGGCGGGCTTATGTGAGGGCGGCATTGAACCTCCGGGTTCTTTAAAAGCCAGTAAGGAAGTAAGTAAGATATAATTTATCCAAGGACCGGTACTTGACTCTGCGTCATTCCTCATTTAGGAGTGACGTACCGAAGTTATAGTTCTTTTTGGCGCCGCTTTAGCGTTTCCATTGGTCCACCATGGAAGGAAAACTACATAGAACCGCTTGATGAGGATTAATGGAGTAGTCCACACCTGTGGAGTAACGGTTAGCGCGTCTGGCCGCGAAACCAGGTGGCCCGGGTTCGAATCCCGGTCGGGACAAGTTACCTGATTGAGGTTTTTTCCGGGGTGCTTTCGGTGCTGGACCCCGGACTCATTTCACCGGCATTATCACCTTCATATCATTCAGACGCTAAATAACCTAGATGTTGATACAGCGTCGTAAAATAACCCAATAAAATAAATTAATGGAGAAACGGGACTATCGCGCTAAAACCTATCATCAGTCACCGTTTTTGTCCACCACTTGGACCAGCCGGGATTCGACGTTCTAGATCTAGCCGTTCGACTAACGGTGCGTCCTCTAGAACTAATATTACTTTTCATAATATAAGAGAAGTACGTCTTCTATATGCTTACTTATTAATGTGCGTCAATAATGTAGAAAGATAACTTGAGGGGACGAAATTTTTCGATATGTCAGTATATAAATTTATAACATAAATGTTTTGTATAGCGTAAAGGTTGGTAATACCGTGATAGAAGTAATATTGTGATACTTATTTTTGAGAATTTAATACAATTTTACTGAGCGAGAGGAAGATCGGTTTTTTGCGTCAACGTATTAAGGGAATGTTCGTGGACAAGTTGCTGCACAAAACCGGCCCTTCTCTCGCTCAGTAAAATTGTAAAATATTCTCAAAAAGAACTATCACAATATTACTCTATCACAGTATTACCAACCTTTACTCTATCCTGTTTATCAATAAATTGCATAATCTGACTATAATCTATGCAACAACAAGTCAAGAATATTTTGATGGTGTGATTTGGAGCATGACTTAGAAATAAACACGAAAATTTCTACATAATTTTATTCTATCTGCGCCTTTTATGTATGTTAGATCAGACATTTTGTTTGCTGGCTATCATTCTGGACATTATATGCAGCTATCACGTAATCGCTTATGCAGCCTTGTTGACTGTCCTTTGCCTGGTGGCTTAAATTAATTTAAAATTAGAATGTTGACAAAAAAATAAATTTAGGTACTTTTGACCAGACTTACTGAAATGTCAGTTTTTAATACATTTTCTATATTCTAGTGATGTTACACCCAATAGACACACTAAAGAACGAACATCTATAAATTGCAATGCC